>NC_043701.1:157148090-157204475 GCF_006229205.1 Suricata suricatta
CATAATTCGGCTTTTGTTGATAGTGCTGCTATCAACATTGGGGTGTATGTGCCCCTTCAAATCAGCATTTTTGTATCCCTTGGATTAATATCTAGTAGGGCAGTTGCTGGGTCGTGGGGTAGTTTTATTTTTAATTTTTTGAGGAACCACCATACCATTTTCCAAAGTGGCTGTACCAGTTTGCATTACCATCAACAGTGTAAAAGTGTTCCCGTCTCTCCGCACCCTTGCCAACGTCTGTTGTGTCCTGAGTTGTTGATTTTAGCCGTTCTGACTGGTGTGATATGGTATCTCACTGTGGTTTTGATTTTTATTTCCCTGATGATGAGTGATGTTGAGTATCTTTTCATGTGTCTGTTTGCTCTCTGGATGTCTTCTTTCAAAAACTGTTTATGTCTTTTGTGTATTTCTTCACTGGATTGTTTGTTTTTTGGGTGTTTAGTTTGATTAGTACTTTATAGATTTGGTACAAGTAACTGTTAGGAAAGATGTTGAATTTGTGAACTTGATTTATGTATAAACACTGAGGCTCGAGTTACCTTAACTATCCTGAGGTGAATAATTGAACACTTCAGAATATCACGTTCTACTTAACACTACCCTTGTGTTTCTAACAAAAATATGACAGAGGAAATATTGATAGATTTTCTAATCTCATAGTTGCTATGTTTTTGTTCCCAAATTGAAAATTATTGTAAATGTGGCTTTATTACATTTGACTACCCATCCTTCTCACCATCATTGGTTTCTCCTTTCCTGTTGTTGGATCCTTGTTCCTTACCTTGTATTTGCTCCCTAACCCATTCCGATGAGGTATTTATCTCTCCAACTCAACTGAAACCATTGCAGTGTCATCAACAACCTCTTTCTTGCCAAGTCCAGTCAAAGATTCTCCGTTCTTCCTACTTGACCTTCCAGCATTCAATACAGATCACTACTCTTGGCCTTTACAAACATTTTCTTCACTTGGCTTCTGGGATACTACATGGTTCTGTTCTCCCTGTTTTCTTCATTCTCCTTTGCTGGCCCCCTCCCCCCTTCCTGACATCTAAAGGTCGCAGATGGCCCAATCCCTCTGGCCTCTTTGTCTGTCGTCCCCTAGGTGGTCTTATTTTGTTCCTTGGCTTGAATGCTTATGATGATGACTCCTAAAATTTTATCTCCCAATTCTTGCACCTCCCCTGAACTTTAGAGTTGTATTTCTCATTGCTTCCGTAGCAACTATACAAGATGTCCAACAAGCATTCAAATTTAAAATGTCCAGATCACAACTCTTGGCTCCTCTTTTCTTATTTCCTTCCCCCAGTCTTCCCTATCTTAGCAACTTTAACTGTCATTACCCAGGTTGATGAGACCAACTCTCCCAAGTGACTCCTCTTCCCTTCACGTCCCAGGTAGTCACCCCACCAAGGTTTGTTAGCTTTGCCTTCAGTGTATGTCAGTAATCTGGCTACTCTCGTGACCTCCTCTGTTGAAGGAGACGTGCGGCATACCTCATAGTTTTTAGGAATTCTTTACAGATTTTTAGGAAATTCTTTACAGATTTTCCTTCTGCTCTTAACCTTTTGTAACAAGGTAGTTCCTTATATTTTTGCCAGAATGATTTTTAGCAAGGTAAGTCAGATCATGTCCTTCTCTTGCAGAAACCTTCTAGTGATTTCTCAACACATTCAAAGTAAGTTCCGAATTCCCTTGGCTTGCAGGCTCGTACTTGTTCTGGCCCTTAGCTGTCTCCTAGTTGTTACCATACCTGTTTGCCTGTTATTCCCTGAATGTTTCAGGCTGTCTTGCCTTATTGCTTTTCCACTTGCTCTTTTTCCTAGCATTCTCTTTTCCCTGGATAATTCCTGTGACTCAGTTCAAATATTGCCGCAGGTATTGACTCCTCAGAGTGGTCTTCCCTGCTTTACTGTATGGTTTTCCCTTCTAAAATAGCAACACAGCCCATAACTCTGTGTCTCTGTCCCTGCTTCATGTTACTTCATCACGTTCATCACTGTCAGACATTACACGTTTAAATGTTTATTTTTTGTCTCCATCATTACAGTGTAAGGTCCATGAGGCCAAAGACTTTGTTTCTTGTTGTGTTCCCAGTACCTATGATGGGACTTGGTACATACTTCAATAAATGTTTGTGGAATGAATAAATGAATGAAACCCCAGTTGGGGGCGGTTAGGGGAGCATCATCTGTTGAGAAGTCTCACTTGCCATGATTGAACCAGGTATTTATTTAGAGTCAAATGTAGTGCTGTGGTGTTGTAGATACAAAGATAAAAAGATACTAACCCTACACTGAAGGAACTTACTCTTCTGAAGAAAGCCAGATAGGCAAACACAAAACTGTAAAGCAGTATGATAATTGCTTTAATGAAGGTCTTTGTAAAGGTAGATAGTGGGACCTTATGGATAGTACCAGAGCATATCAGGGAGAGTCAGTGACAATGTTACGGAGGAGGTAACATTTCAGGTGAGAGTTGAAGGACAGGTAGGAGGCCATGAGGCAAGCATCTAACAGAGAAGATAGTAAGTCATGAACCACAGAGGTGTGAGGAGGCAGCTGGGCCTGATTCTAGTACTACTATGAGTTGGAACTGATGAAATAGAAAATCCAAAATGAGGAGTGGCTGGAGATGAAATTCAACAAATGGGTAGTTTTATTGGCGGCAGTTGATTTGGCTCACCTAGGGCCAAATATGCTATGCATGTGACTGTGAAGTTTGTATGTGATAAAGAACCACTGAGGAACTTTGAACAAGGAAATGACCAGATCTAATTTGTGTTTTAGAAAATTACTGGAAGCAGTGTAGAAGTAGAACAAACAGGGCTTGGTAATTGATTGGGGGGAACAGCTGGGTTGATGGTGGAACCATCCACCCGGCTGTGAAAAGGGCGGGAAGAGCAGTGAATCTCAGAGGATGGCTAGAATTTAAAAGTACAGGATGTAATAATTTTATTGCTCAAAAGTCTGTTAGTTTACTTGTGTCACTTAATATATTTTGTATATTACATTTAATTATAAATATTATTAAATTTACTTTTAAGATATTTTTATTTCTTACAAATGGACATATATGATGCTGAACCAAAGGATGTTGGCATCTTGTAGTTGTGCCTTTTTGCACGTAGACCAATTAGAATAAGAATGCTCTTGACAGAATAGTAAAACAAAGGAAGTTGTTTTATTAATATGCAGAGAATGATTCTAAGTCTAGGCCCACGACAGTTTTAAACATCTATGAAAAAATGCTCCTAAATTTGAGTTGAGGATAACTTCTACCACAGTTACATTGTTTAATCAGTCTTTTATTTTCCAATTTATGAAATATAAGTCGACTTTACTTATTTTGATGCTTTATTTTTTGATCATTATGAACTTATGAAACAAAGTGTGTCTGTCTGTGTCAGAGATAAGCTTATCTGCACATTTGTATTTTAGTTGATTTCTTGGTTTGGTATATTTCCTTGTTGTTGAAAGTGGAAAGACATAGAGGAAAACTAAACTGTTCTTGTGGTATTAAGGATATGGTAAGATCTTAGACCGGTGCTATCACATTACGTATATATCACAGATCAAAATGGGAGCCACATATGTAATTTTTTTTTCTGTTTTTTATTTATTTTTGAGAGACAGAGACAGCATGAGCAGGGGAGGGTCAAAGAGAGAGGGAGACACAGAATCCGAAACAAGCTCCAGGCTCAGAGCTAGCTGTCAGCACAGAGCCCAACGCAGGGCTCGAACCCATGAACCGTGAGATCATGACCTGAGCCGAAGTTAGACGCTCAACCAGCTGAGTTACCCTGGCGCCCCTCACATATGTAATTTTAAATTCTCTGGTAGCCACATTTAAGAATAGAAAAACAGATGAAATTAATGTATTTTATTTAACTCCTTATATTCAAAATAGCATCACTTCAAGATACATAAATTTTAAAATATTAATGGGATATTTTATTTTTGTTTTTTGGGGTTTTTTTGTTTGTTTGTTTGTATACCAGGTCTTTGAAACCTAGGGTTTATTTTACATGCACAGCACATCTCAATTTAGACCGGTCACTTTTCAAATGCTCAATAGCCTCATGTTGCTGGTGGCTATGTACTGGACAATGTTGTTCTAGATCATTCTTGGCCCAAAAGGTAGAAGTTGCTCAGCATTCTGCAACATTTGAGGGTATCTTATCTTTCCAACATCAAGTAATTTATATGCTACTTGTTTTATTATACTGTCAAGTATATTAAAGAGGCTGCTCTTTTCTCCATTCATCATTTTCCTGCTTATAGTACTTTTGTCCAATAAAGGTCTGTTTAGCAATTTTCATTGTCTTTGCTTTCTCCTACAGCAGTTAATGGTAATGACCTCTTATACAACAAAAACAATAATGTATCTTTAAATTTTAGGGATTTTTTTAAATTACAAAAAATACTACATTTATTGTAATAAACTCAAACAATACAGAGTATATGTATGAAAAGATAGTTAATCCTTAATTCACTTTCATTTTCTACTTTCTGAGGTGTAAACCACTGTTTATAAAGGATGATACCCTAGCTGCTCTTAGGAATATACATTTATGAGAAATTCTTAAAGTGAGGAAATTGATACTTTGGAAATACTTCTTAAAATGGACCTTTTCAAAATGGAGACTAAAGTTTCTCAGTAATAAATAAAAGATTTGCTAGGGACAATTTTCTGAAATAAAAACATTTATCACATATTTAATAAAATTTGGGTTTTAATTATGGCTGTGCTAATTCTCAGTTAAGAGAATGATACATTGGTATAATTTTTCCACTAAAATTGTGTGATAGTCTGATAGTTTCCTTCACTTTGTTTGGCTCTCCTAGTATTTGTCATACAGACTAGACCAGTACATCAGCTTTAGAAAACTATTGAGAGCTTTAGCAGTATCTCAAGGGATTTTTCATAATCCTTTGACATTTTCTTTCTTGCTTTTTATTCTGTCATCATCCTTGTTGCATTCCCTTGTTCAGTTGTTACTGGTTTGATTCAGCCAGATCTTCATTCCCCAAGGGTTTTTTTGCTGTGAAATGAGTACTTCCTTCAGCATTATTTTCATAGACTTCATGAAATCCTACATTCTTTTCAAGATTTGTATTTTCATTTTATGATTGAGTTGCATTGTGTTTACTTTGTATTATTTGATGTTTACAGCATTAGACTGTTAGTGAGAGGTGGATAGGCAAAATCAGGATACATAGTGCAGTAGATGTTAGTGTTAAGTAGAAATGGATTTTATAGGTGGTCAAGACACATTTGAATATTATTGTATTATAAGGGCTTTTGATTCTCTCTGCAGACTTGTAACTTAAGGAACTCAACTGCTTATTTAAATAATAGCTAACTTTTATTGAGACTTTATCATGACTGGAAAATTTATATACATGTATCATTTTATTTAACCTGTGTGCCTATATTATTATTTCAATGTGCCTATGAAATAAGTCTGTTATTAAAATACCTCATTTGTGCTTTGAGTAAGCTAAGGCTTACAGTGGTAACTTTTGCTCCAGTGAAGTTAAATGATTTGTCTAAGGTAAGGGCTAATCAAGTGTGGGGCTGGGATTCTAACCCAGGAAACCAGCCCATATTGACTGCTCACTCATGTACACACACACACACACACACACACACACACAAAGACACATACATACACACTTGTGCTAAAAAAAAAAAAGAGGATTGAATTACAATTTTCTTTTTTAACTTAGTATTATGTTTTGGATATATATCCATTGTATGGGTGGGTCATAATTTTAAAGAATTACTTCTGTTTAGGTTATTTGCAGTTTTTGTTTATTTTTTATTTTGCTAATGTTGCTGGTCTTGATAACTAAGAAGCTTAGATTGTAATAACCATGTAGGAAATAGAGGAGGCATTGGGCCTGGAGAGATGAATTAGAAACTGGGTTCACTTCCGAAAGCCTTAACTTTCAAAGAGTTATATTAGACTCCGAGAGTAGACTAGGAACAAAATAACTCAGAGTTACAGAAAGAAAATAAGGAAGCTTGTCTGTTTTCACCTGAGTTCTGAGTGAAGGGGAACTGTCCTGAGATTTTGTAGCTACTGTTTTACCTTCATGTGGTTTATGTTTCATACATATAATTTTACTGAATGGCCCAGAAACATCTCACTCTTAAAGATGGATGTTAATGTAGAACCACTTCACAAAGGCACACTTATAGTCTGGGCTGAATGAAATCTCCATTGAGGTTGAGCTCACCACCCAAGATTACCCAAAAAAAGAAAAAGAAGAAGAAAGAAAGATCATGCAAGACATAGCAGATTTAAATCCTCAAGAATTCCAGGAAACAGAACTATTAAATAATAAATATTTAATATTATAATAAAAATTGAAGTATAAAATAATACAAAAGTAAATGCCACAATTATAATAATAAACACTAAAAATAAAATGGAAATGTTAGCAATTATTAAAGATAAGAAGACAAGTATGAGAACAACATCAACACAACTATTAAAAAACCATAAGACCAGGGAGACCAGGGGCGGGTGGGAGTAAGTAGGACTTATATAATAAAATCTTAGTCATTAAAATTTAAAAACTGATTGGATAGGATAAAATGCAGAATGTGCAAATTTGAAGAGAAAACTAGTGATGTAGAAGGTGGATCTGAAGGTATTGCCCTGAATGAATAGAATTGGTAAAAGACTCTGATAAAATACTCAAATTCAAGAAGTGTAATGGTGTTTTAGTAGAAATATAATACTAAACACACACTTAGAACGCAAGTAGACACTTGAACACCAGGTACCTAAGAGAATAACAAGAGAATCATCGGAGAAGAAAGAGAGATTACCTACCTACAAAGCAGTGACAGACTAACAACATATTTCTTAACAGTAACAACAGAAGTCAAATCTATTAAAGGATGGGAACAGTGTAAAGATATTTTCAGACAAAAACTGCGAGTACATGTGGACGGTATTGTGAAATAAAAGCACCTATACTTAGGAGACAGATCCAAATAATAACGTTAGGTATTGAGAAAAGCACTCCTGTTAAAATGCTAACAGATAGAAATAAGAGTATAGGGCCTTTTGAGAAATAAGAAAACAAACAAAAAACTTGGTCAATATTAAAGTAGGAAAATAAAACTACGAAAGTAGGATAAATGGAAAGGAAGCAAAAAATAAAAATGTAGAAGTACGTTAGATATATCTATAATTGTAATAAATGTAAATGGCCTAATTTGACAATTAAAAGACTGACATTGACAGAATAAGTAAAGAATACATAGTTTAGCCATATGCTATTTGCAATGGATACAGCTAAAGCATGGTAACACAGGTTGAAAGTAAAAGGACAAGAAATGAAAGCTGCCATAGTTATATTACTTTTAGACAAAATATACTTTAGCGCCTCTTCCCCCAAATTCAGCAAGACAAGGGATTGCTGCATAATGGTAAAAGTAACAGTTTATCAGGGAAATAGAATAATTCTCAATATAAGTATCCAATAACATCAGAAAATTATATAAAAGTATAAAAACATATAACTCGAAAGAAACCAATAATTCCACAAATATAGGTGTTTTTCAAATACATCTCAGTGATTAATTAAGCCAACAGACAATAAGTAAAGATATGAACACTAATAAACATGATTTAATGAACACACACACGTTAACACCCGTGATTAATTAAGCAGACAGGCCGTAAATAAGGATATCATTTGAGTGTGTGGATAATCACTGTTAACATTACAAAAAAGGGACAATCAGACATTATAGCTATCTGATGTGATGTAATAGTAAGTGCATGGCTCCATATAGACATATTCTTGCTATAAAAATAATTAAACCCAAATCCTATCAAGCCTCTAGATCAACCACCACTTTTTAGGAAAGTACAGAGACTATTTATGAGTTTATTGAACAATACTACAAGAATGCAATTAGCAAACACGACAGAATGTGAGAAACTCTATAGGACAGATAACCCGGTTTCTTTAACAGATGAATGGCAAGATAGGAAAACATAAACAGTTTGATTAGCACCTGTAAAGTAAAAGACCAGTGTGAAGATCTTTTGGGATCCTGATTTTAACAAACCAAGTGTTCAAAGAAAATGGAGGCAGTTGGCCTCAAAAATTGAGCATTGGCTATATAATGATTTAAGGAATTATTTCCTTTTTTTGTTTCGTTTTGTTTCGTTTGTTTTAGGTATGTGTGTATGGTTTTGCTACAAAAAGAAGTCAGTCTTCTAAAGACAGATACTGAGGTACCTAAGGATAAAATGAAATGATATTCGGGACTTACTTTAATCCATTGAGGGTGAAGACGTATGCACAGATAACATGAAGAAACACTGGCTCTGAAATGGAAGCTGAGTAATGGGTATTTGAGAGTCATTATAAATATTTTCTAATATGTGCTTAAAAATTTTTGTCATGCAAAAGTAATAACAGCAACAAGTAAAACTTCACAATATAGCTAATTAAGTCACTAACTCAGGAAGTTAATCAAAGAAAAATAGAATTATCCTAAAGAAAATTGAAGGAAGAGATTGAGATGAGAGATGAAAGCAGAAATTAATGATATGGAAATGATACAGAGAAGATCCTCTTCCTGTTTATTAACATACATTAATTGGTTGTGCCTTGCCTCCTTCCCAAAGGATTTTGAGATGGCTTTAAAAAGGGATAGAGAAATAAATATTACCAGACATCTGGGATGGATTAATCATTGTATTTGTACACCAGACTTAATTCTGTGTTTTCTAGAAAAGAGCAGAAAGGGACATGTTTGCTATCACTGATAAAGGGACTGTGTTGGGGCGCCTAGGTGGTCAGTTGGTTGAGCAGCTGACTTGGCTCAGGTCATGATCTCACAGTTTGTGGGTTCGAGCCCCTCATTGGACTCTGCTGACAGCTCAGAGCCTGGAGCTGCTTTGGATTCTGTGTTCCCTTTCTCTCTGCCCCTCCCCCACTCCTGCTTTGTCTGTCTGTCTCTCTCTCGATTAAGTAAATATTTAAAAAAATTTTTTTTAAAAAGGTTCTGTGTAACTTTGTCTGAGAGACACTTTTTTCCCTTCTATTTTATACATGGGAGGTGGGATAAGGTGATAGTTTCTTTCAACTTTGGTTTGTAAAAGTTAGAAAGTGTTTCTTTCGCAAGTGGCTGTTTCCTGTGTCCACCAGCTGTGAAAATTGAGATTTTTTAACTTGGGAAATTTAATCTTAGCTTTTGTAGTGAGTGAAGATACATAGTTTACTTTTGCTTTCAGAAAAATGCTAAGGATTCACTGGTAAATTCGAAGGGACTTGCAGAGTTGGAAGATCATTTTGCAACCATCATAATAAAGATTGGGTCAGATTAGAATTGTTAGTGGGTGCTAAACCAGGGGGAAATTTTGATGAGTAGGATATTTGTATGCTTCTTGAAGTGTTAACTCCACACACTGCTTTTAGTTGCAAGGGAGAAAATACACAGTAATTATACAGTAGAGAAATTGGACAGTTCCTTGACCAGGTAGTCAAAGCTAAGGTCACCATTGAGGGACAGATGGGAATCATGTGCCTCCAGATGTTGGGCCCTGAGAAGGACACATGACCATCTATGTATTATTCTGGCTGAGCATATATAACCTCAATCCAATCATGAGGAAACATCAGACAAACCCTAAATGAGAGATGCTCTGTTTAAAAAAAAAAAAAAAAAAAAGAACAGTTTTCCAAATTGTCATCAATGTCTGAAAAGACAATGAAAGAGTATGGAGACATTCTGTGGAAACATTCTAGAAGGTAGGAGGCTAAAAAGACATGGTAATTAAATGCATTACCTGATTGTAAACTGGATCCGGTATTGGAGAGGGAAATATGCTAAAAGGTCTTTAGTGGGTCAGTTGACAAAATTGGAATATGTATGTTTGATTTGATGAAAGTATCCATGTTAAATTTGCTGGCATGATAACTGCATTAAAATTACAAAAGTAAATATGCCTACTTATAGGAAATATACTCTGAAGGATTTAGGATAAAGGTCCATGATGTCTGTAATTTGCCCTCAAAAGGTTTAGAACAAAAATGTGTGTGTGTGTGTAGAGTGGGAACATGCACAATTGCAAATGGGGTAAAATTAACAGATAAATATGGGTAAAGGATTACAGGTGTACTTCGTAGTATTTTTACTTTTATAACTTATCTGTAAATTTGAAATTATTTCCAAGTAAAAAGACCAGATATATGCTGTTGTTATGATGCATTCTAATAAACTAACAAAGTGGTAGTGCTTAATTTGTTCTTGAAGAATGAATAGTTAACATGCCCATTAGGCAGTTTCTCTCAAATATCCCGTCTCTAGTGAGCCATTTGTAAGGACTGAGAGCAAATCAGGTCATGGTTGAATTACCCAGTGAGCGCCTTGAGTCCCAGCATTCTCTGTTGTTGATTGAAAAGGGGTCCATATGTTTTATATACCAGACATGGGCCAACAGCATTAAAATTCTGTTATAAAAATGTAAAAACCTGATTTGTTTTATGCTAGATTACTTACTTATGAAGATGGGACAGAGACGTACTTACAGGAAGTAACTGATTATTTTCTCTCAAGGAATATTTGAAACTTTAGAAGCAATTGGACAGGTCCTCACAAATGGTACGTGTTCAGAACTATAGTATAGAAAAAAAATGATTTGACCTAAAATATTTAAAAGGTGTATAATAGCAATTAACTGTCCACCATCATAAAGGAGTCTTAAGTTTTTATCTCTTTTAGAAAATGTAATTTTGAACAGAATTGCATGTTGAAGGCCATTCCAGAATAAATTGCAAAATATACCCCAAATAATTGATCTTCCCTGCCCAATAAGAAGTAAACTGGACCAATAAGAAGCATGTAGAATATTGTAAAAAAGTTAAAGCTATGTTAGAGAGAGAGAACATCAAGTGCTGTTAGTAAATACCTGGGTGGGAAAGTTTTAATCTGAGATTTAAAGAATTGTGTATGACAGCCACCCCTTCTCCCCTTGTTGAAGGCCTTTCATGCCTACAGTTGCAAAAGAAGTTCACAAAAAACACAACAAGGCTTTGAACTGAATTGGTATTATCTTAAAAGTCCACAAGATGGGGATGCTCCTCTTTTTGTATGTCTGTGAGAAATTATGAAAGAATTGTTCTAGCCAGGGGTGTGGGTATTGGAGAATGTCCTGCTGGCCTGAGAGCTGATTGTTAAAGTTTTAGGAATTTTGCAAACTGGTAACACAGCCATCATTAAGAATTAAATTACATAGCTTATTGTTAAATAAGCATTAATAAAAAGGTAATCAATACTTAAAATTCATCACTTCCTAATTACTTTACTGTGGTTTATGTTCTTGAAGTTATTATGAATATTGAACCTTTAGGTTGAGCTAGTGTATCATGGTGTGCTACTGTGTGTCCTTTCCCAATTCCAGTTTCAGCGCTACTGCATCGATAGCTTGGAATTAGCTATAGTGGGAATATTTACATCACAGAGTTAAGCAAATGCCATAAATCAGGGCTTGATTTATTGTTTATTACTAGTCTAGATGTAAAGTGATGGAGAAAATGCTAATAATGGGAACTTAAAGTGTCATGTCTTTATTACATTGTACATAGCTCAAAAAATTGAGAATGTATTTTGCATTTCAGAAATGATTATTCACTTCAGCAAAGAAGTTACTCACATTGTTGACATTATTGATGTGAGTGAAAATATCAACCAGTCCTCTGAATTACATGTGGATAGCTGGTTGCTGAACATTTACCAGCACGTTGTTGGTCATGGCATAATTGAGTTTGGCTTTGGTAAGAAGTGGATGGTTAAATTTTTGATACTATTTTCAGCTTTAGGAAATCATATCATGACATGTGAGTGGGCATTAACTAAGAAAAGGAAGGTTGAGTTTTAAAAGTCATTAGCTGTAGCACATAATAATTTTAAATTTGAAGCCTTTGACATATATCTATTGTGGAAGAGAAATAGAATCATAGAATTTTAAGTCTGAAGAATACTTATATCTAGACTAATCTACAGATAGAAATCCTCCTCTAGTATATCTGTTGGTCATCCAGACTGTAGAGACAGAACTCATTACCTGATAATAGCATTGGAGAGTTCTATATGTGGAGCTAAGTTTTGTTTTTCTTTAATTTCTACCAGTTGGTTCTAAGAAGCATAGACTCATAGAAGGGAATATTTATCTCTTCTGTGGAGAGCCCTTCAGGTTTAAAGGTAGTGTAGGTGTTTCTAGTTAGACCTCTTTGGGCAAGAACTAACCTTAGGTTCTTTAACTACATTTCGTGTGACATATTTTCTGAGCTGTGCAATCTAAGACTGTGTTGCTTTTCTAAACATCCAAATCACTACTTTTTGGGGTTTATTGACTTTGTAGAAGAAACTTAAATTTTTGTGTGTGTGCAAGTTATATACAAGTCAGTTCTGTGGTGTTTAACTTTTTTTTTTTTTTAATCAAAGAAGATCTTTGTATTTTTGTGTTGCTTCAGCACAGCATTCCAGATTGTAGAAATGATATTAAATTGTAATTTTATCATTTTTGGCATTTACTTAAACCATACTGATTTTATATCAGTTGCAGATTTGATAAGCACCCAGTGTTTATTATTTATATTCAAATTATTGTTTAAAATGTTGAATTTCAAAAGGTTGTGGGGACACAGATTATCTTTAAATAATCTTCTCTAAATTTACTTCTACCTATTATTACTTTTTGCTATGAGTCTCCCTTCTAGTTCTGTTAAGTAGCCCACATTTTCCATCTTACAATGCAGAAGTTCATCATGATGTATATTGTCAGATACACTATCTGTGGGCTCCCTTCCAATGAGATACACATTAGTACTTCTGTCTTTGTAAAGTAGGCATTTTTGAAAAATCCTGGCATGTCTAAATGTTAAAAGTCATATTCATCCACAATTGGAAAGCTAGAAAGACAATCTACCACAAATTGCAGGTTAGATGATAATGAAGACTTGAGAAGAGGAAAGGAATGCGAAGATTAGTGGGAACATGTGATGATCTGGGCCACGGTAAGTACCTGGGCTGAAAACAGCCTGTGCCATGAGGCAGTGCTTCTTCACTGACAGGGTGTGCTGGTCAGGTGAGAACTGAGCTGTCTGGAAATAGAGTTTCCGCAGTACTATCTATTTCTTTTGTAATGTGGGTGGCGAGATCTTAACAATGAGTGCTTCTGAGTGTATATGGGTGTTTCTTTGTGATGTATGTACCTCCTTATTCTTTTTGCTCTAGATACAGTAATACTTCATAGTATTATTTTGAAGGTTAAAGGAACTCTGTGAAATTGTCTAGCTCATTTTCTTGTATTTTGTTGATGGTAGATAAAGGCTTATTTAATCATTTAAGTTTTTTCCTCTTGTTAATTTCCATTGGCCGATTGTGATGAAGGTTGTCAAGAAGTTACTAAATGTGAGTTGTCTCATCACATTTCTTGGTCTCCGCTTTTCTTCATCCTGCCCAGGCCAATTTTATTGCTGCTGGAAGAAAAATTTATAGTAGGCCATTTGATTAAACAGTATTAGAATAATGACGTTCTTTTTCACACTACCTCTTTCTTCTCCCAGAAGTCATAGTTCAAAGGCAACTTGTTCGAGAAGGCAGTAACAGATTAGTTGTCTCATTTTCTAGCTTCCATTCAAGTTACTTTTAAAAATAATATTTATGTGTATACATTAATGTGGAGCAAATGTGTTTTTAGGGATTCTCCTTGAATATATTCTTTAGTGAAAATTCTCAGCCCCAGGAATAGGGAGATAGTAGTGTTCCATGAATATTTAATAGTTGGCAATCACGTTTCTGATAATCTTTTAATTCAGCCCAGACAAAGCTACTTGTTAGAAAAGAGGACTTGAGACGTAGAGGTAAAGGGTTTTGTGAATATGAAGAATGAGAATTACATGGATAAAATTCATGAGCTCATGAGTTTTTTTGGAATTTACTTTCCTTAGTTGCATACTTAATTGTATTACTTATTTTATGGCAGGTTTTACTTTGTTTTAACTTGAGGGTTTTGATAGGATGGGTTAGTAGGCCCTTTACTAGTCTTTAAAAAATCTCTTGGTTCAGTATGGGGTGCTTTGTTTTTGGTAACTGATTGATTCTGTTTCCTTGCAGATTGAGGTGGTGCCATGCAGCAAGCAGCAGAGAGATGCAGGGTTCGAGCCAGAAGGCCTGACATGGCACTTTATGTACCGAAAGCTCGGAGGGGTGTGGTGCTGCTTAAGTCACGTGGTGAGGAAAAAGGCTCTGGGCCACCTAACTCTGTGGTGAAGGAAGAACAAAAAGAAGATTGTCTCTTCCAAAAGGAGATCTTTAGAGACAGATCTCAGACTCAAAGACTAAGCAGTAATCCTGATGATAAAGAACACAACCATAGGGAAGGAAAGAAATTTCCAACAAAATTAAGAAAAGACACATGCCTTCAAGAAAGGAAGAAAGATAGGGTTTGTGTTAAGAGGGGAACCACAGAATCCAAAGAAGCATTATCCCAAGGACATCAGCAAAGCATCCCAAGTCCTGGGATGCTGCCTAGTGCACCTTTACAAAGACACATTAAACCAGAGAAGGTGGAGTGTTTGGAGGTTGAAACCACAGATGTGATAGGACATGGGAAATTGTTTCCATCTCAGTCTTGTTCAGAAATAGATGAGGCCCAGGTTCTAAACAAACCATTCCAAAATGTGGAATTCTGTGATTTGAGTAGGCACGAATTAAGTGGCAAAACATTTGAAGGCAGAGACTTGGAAAGCAGAATTGAAACTAATGTCAAGGTTGTGGAGATAGTATCCCAGTTTCCTGGCATTTTTAATTCTGTATTGAAACCTGAGAGTATGGCCATACCAGTAGAACTAAGTTCCAATTCTGAGGCTGTACAAGAAAGCATGCAAACGTCGTGTGGAATGTTGAGTCTCAGCAGTGGAGGCACCACTGCCGTTTCAGTTCCTGGAAGTGTGGATGCTGTCACTGGTCACACTTGTGGAGACTGTGAAGCTGAGAATGTTGGTGATGTAGCCAACAATACAGATATTATCTTGGGTCAGAGAGGTATAGATTCCATTCCTGAGACTTTGGGTCACGTCTCCCATAAAATGACTATAGTCAGCAAATCAGAGAGTATAAATGGCATTTTTGATCCGGCAGTGATTAGAGAGTATGAGAAGAATGACAGCACTGCTGATGACTTTTGTATAAAGTATGAACCTTCTGGTACAGCTGTCCTTGCTCATGAAACAGATACAGATAATGGGCTGAAGAGTGTAGGTGACATTACCAATAAGGCGTGTAAGATGGACATTACGGATGTCCTGTCTGATCAAATAACTGTGGGCAGCCCTTGTGTGGTTGCAGTTAGAACAGCTAGTGAGGTCTGTAGCAACACAAGTAGTTTCTCAGAATATTTAGAAATGAGTGCGGATAAAGCCCCTCTTCATGTAGTTGGAAGTGGGAAGGACATAGAAACTTTCAGCAACCGGACTGCTTGCTCAGATATTTATGCTGAGAGTATTTCATCTAGTTTCACAGAGTCAACAGGAAAGTTGATAGAGAGCTTGTCAGATTGTGCTTCCTCCTTACCTATAAAGAAGATTACTGGTAGTAATTGTAGCACTTTTTTGGACTCTGAACTCAGTATGTTAAATGGGACAAAAGTACTTTCAGACAGTGCCTTGGGCAATGATCTAGATTGTACGGGTGATGTAACAGAGGCATTGCATGAACTAAAAACTGCTGAAGAGTTCAAAACAAAAGAGGAAGATAACTCAGAGAATGTAGAATTTGGTGTATCCTTTCCTGGTACGGGATCTGTATCTATGGAAACATCTATGGAATTGAAAGCAATGGAAACGGAAACGGAAACGTCTCATGTGGAGGGAAGTGCTGCTACTGCGGACAGCTGGGAGTCTCTGTTTAATGATGATGGTGACTGCCTGGACCCGCGTCTTCTACAAGAGGTCTGTTCAGTGGAAGCTGCTCGATGCTTACATAATTTAGAGATTCAAAGAGCTTGGCAATTGGGGGGTAATTTTGATGGACGTCTGTACAAATACATTCACTCATTACATTCAGTGTAAGGGTACCTGCAATAAATAAATAGGACTGTAGATTGGGAAGAATGTCCAATCTATCTTTACAAAGGAAAACGTACCAAATTGAGTTTATTACAGCCAAGTTGTGAGAGATCTTATTGAATAGATTAAAGATGAATGTAATGGATTCTGGCTATCTGTTGAGGAAATACAGAGGGAAACTTCTTGAAAAGAGATTTTCTGCATTGACAAGATTATTTTACACAGGACTGTTTTAAGGGAGGAGAGTAATTTATTATTTTTCACATTTATCATATTTTTCTAGGAAATGTTGGGATGTTAGACACTGTGGAGGGAAGGAAATAGAGAGGGAAGGGTAAAATGAGGGAAGGTATGATTGTTTCTTAAGTAGTTTATGGTGAGTTAAAGAACAAATGATTGTTGAGTACATATAAAGTAGGAGTAAATAATGACATGCTGGCTAGAGTTCATAGATACAAGATGTTGGGTGAGAAGGCATTTTATAAATTATTTAGTTTAACCTTTTTATTTTCCTAATTTAGACCTTCTCTTTATCTAGTATTTAAATTCCTTACCATAAGTAAGAATCCTTGGTATTAAATGGTAAAACCACTTCCCCTTTTCATTCCATATAGCAGATCCACATAACCCATGTCTAAAGGGGGGGAAAATAATTTCCCAATGAAATCCCCAATTTTATAAACGAGGAAATTGATG
Organism: Suricata suricatta; assembly: GCF_006229205.1. Lineage (NCBI taxonomy): Eukaryota > Metazoa > Chordata > Mammalia > Carnivora > Herpestidae > Suricata > Suricata suricatta. The sequence continues at coordinate 157,164,893 of NC_043701.1, forward strand.
CTTAGTGGTTAGACCTTCAGGAAAGGCAGAATCAGGTTTCCATTTAGTTCTCTCTTAATCCAGTGTTCATGTTCTTTCTGCCAGACCATGTCTTTACTTATAGAATAGATTTGTATTAGTGATTCCAGAGAGCCTTTGAAACATGAAGTAATTAGTTCTTTTGTTTCTTAGAATTAAACCATAAGTACAGAAAAAAATGGTCACATGGATATGAAGAGACACATGAGACTGAAGAGGGGGCAGCCCATTGGACAGAGCTGACTTTCCAGTACCAAGCAGTTCCTCTTCATTCTTAGGTGTTTGCACTTGCCCTTGTACCTCAGTTAGCACTTCTTATGGTCAAGTCAGGAAGCACTGTGTCCTACCTATTCCTTAGAAAGAAGTATAGAACAGAAGCTCTTTAGATGGGCATCCATGAGCCCCTTGAAATTGCATACAAAATTGTATAGGTATGTGCAGTTCTTCATCAGATTCTCAAAGGCAGGGCTTCCCAAAGTATCGTCCCTGGACCAGCAACAGCATGGGCATCCCCTGGAACGTGTTAGAAATGCAGACTCTTTAGCCCAGCAGTGTGTGTATTTATGCGTTTTTCAGGTGACTCTGATGCACATAAAGTGAGAACCATTGCTGAAAAGGTAATACATAAACTTAAATGTGTAGCAGAATGTGAATGTGGTAACTAGAGATGGCTGTCCACACATAACTAGAAGAACAACACTGTTGAGCAGAAATTTTAGTCCCAAATTAGGCTAAGAAATACTAGTAATGTGGGAAGTTAGACGAATATAGAGAAGTTCTTAAGGATCCGAGCATTGAGGGCTCCTGGGTGGCTCCGCTGGTTAAGCATCTGACTCTTGATTTCCGTTCAGGTCATGATCTCACAGTTTGTGAGTTTGAGCCCTACATCAGGCTCCTCACTGACAGTGTGGAGCCTGCTTGGGATTCTCTCTTTCCCTCTCTTTCTGCCCCTCTTCTTTTCGTGCTCTTCTTCCCTCCCTCTCTCTCTCTCTTTCTTTCTCTGTCTGTCTCAAAATAAACATTAAAAAAGGAGTCAAGCATTGAAAGGTCTCAATGTTCATAGGAATTGGCAAAGGGATTTTTTGAAGGGGCAGAGAATACACATGTGCACAGGAGAGAAGGAATGGCCTCCTACAAAAGAAAGGCAAGGCATACAGAGCCCTTTACATAGTGAGACTCTGTAAATATTTATTGACTGTTGGAGCTCTGTGCTTTTTTAGTGTGGACACCAGGGGCTTTCCGAACTTCATTGCTGCTGGAACTTGGATTCTGTATGGTAGCTTAGCGATACAGCTTTTATGGGGCAGGAGGGTTCAACTGTGCAATTCTGTTTCTCAGGTCTTAACACCATTTAAAATAGGTGCAGAAGAAGGTAGGCAACCGTTCAGTGTTTTGAAGAGCATAGTAATGTAGCCAAAGGGGACACTTCTGTGACCTAAAGCTGGGAATGGCTAGAAAAAAGGAGTATGTAGTGTTTTAGGCTGAGGACAGCTAGTGCCTGGGTGTTGTGTTCGGATATCACACGCTGGGTTGGTGCTTGGTAGGGAGTGAGGTCTGTGTTGAGGGGTGAAGGTTGACGAGAGCAAGAAGGAAGGAGACAGGTTGAGAACGCTGGTAGCAGATCCAACTCCAAACCATGGTCTCCTGTGCTTTGAGTTTTAGGAAATGCAATAATAATGTTATTAAAAGATGTCACAAATTCAATAATATTAATAGCCCTTTGGTGACTGTTACTCTTAATTTATTATTTATATTGCTCCAAACGTACTTTATTAAATCAGAGTGGTTGCCTCTTGAAAACTTTCCAGTCAGTAATGTTTGGCTCTTTTCCCAGCGGGCCTGTTTCTTTGTTGACAGTGCCTACAGATGGAGGTATGTCTAATACTCCCTAATAGGCAGGGAGGTATGCTGCAGAACAGGGTGTGGTGGCCATTGGTATGTGAAGCAGTTTCCTGTGACATTTGAACTTCTAAAACTGCCTGAGTGGGTAGAAAGCATAGATGGATCATGACTGAACTCCAAGCATACAGTTCTTGAAGAGTCTCTAAAGATCACAGTTACCTCCTAAAGCCAAGGTTTGGAATGCTCAGAAATTTTTGTTGGTAATCGATTATTTAAAAAAATGTTGGCATGACTTCTTTTAATCCTCTGAGATCTTGGTGTAAGAACACAGGAATTATTGTTGTCTGGATAAAACTTTCATAGCCCCGGCTGCCTTCTGTACTGATCTGCAGATCTGATGACTGGTAGGAGGGTTAAGCCAGCAACATAACATTGATATTGATAGACTGTGGCATCTGGTCCCTTCACAAGCCATTTCTAGCCTTAATTTGACACTGGTCATTTCTGGCCTTGATTTAGGTAGGAGTCTCCTCTTGTTACAGAAGACTACTAATAATGTATAACCATGGAAAAAAGAAAGGTAAAGGAACACCACCGACTCCCAAACTATCTTCCTGTGTGTGTGCTGACTCACGTTTATCTACTCCTTCTCCCTGTAGACTTTTGCAAAACTGCTGTCCGTGTTTAAGTAGGGAACCTAAAAGCAAAAGGAAAAATTCGTAATTCAGCCACTAAAAGCAAATTATATGAAGTACAAAGGGAGGAAAGTCCTTCATATTTCACCCCTCTGGGGACTTAATAGTTGGTAGCTAATCACTTTGCAGTTAAATGCAAAGATTGCGTACCTAGAGTTCCATGAACTGTAAGTTGTAAATAGCTGGACGCAAACAGTTATCACTACCATTTTAAAGGCCCTGTGTTAACATGCCAGCTTTCTTCTCAGCTTTATCTGAAGTTTCTTGTATTTTATTTGGAGAGATAGGATGTAACCATGTGATTAGGTGTCATATAATAATCTGAAGAATGATTAATGTAAAACACCCATATAAGAGATGTCCTAAATTTATTGTCTGATGGGTAATACCGTGGCTTCAACAAAGGATTAGACTCCTGAGGGCTAACCTTGTTGACACTGTTTCATGCTATGGAGGCCATAGAATTAAACAAGATTTGAAGCCACACTTCAGAGATTGTTCTTATGTTCCTAATTTCTATTTTAATCTTAAATTGATACTTTTTTTTTTTTTTAGCAGTTTTAGGTTTTCAGAAAAAATGGAGTAAAAAGTACAGGGTTCCCATATACTCCCTCACTATTTTAGTTTTTATTTTCACAGTATCTTTTATTGTTAGTTGCAACTCATTTTAATGGACTTCTCTTTAGTATTTTATTAAAATGTCTGAATTAGGGTTACTTGGGTGACTCAATTGGTTAAGCATCTTACTCTTGATTCTGGCTCAGGTCATGATCCTCATGGTCGGGTCCATGAGATTGAGCCCCGTGTCGGGCTCTATGCTGACAGTGCAGAGCCTCTTTTGGGTTCTCTCTCTCCCTCTCTCTGCCTCTCCCTGGCTTGTGCTCATACTCTATTTCTCTCTCAAAATAAATAAACGAATATTTTTTAAAAAGTCTGAATCAACATGTTCTTGACTGCCTAAGTTAGCATTCCAGCATTCCAGGTACAGTATATTCGAAAGCCGTCACTTGGGACATCCAGTGAATAATCTGATTGAATTATATCCTCTATTGTCTAGTCCACTAGCGGATGATGATTATATCTCTGGGTCACACAGAAAGAGGGGACATTAAAGAGATACCATTGCTCACAGTTTGTTTATTTCTGAACGAAACAACTCCTAAAATGAAAAATCTCTCTTCTGAGCTCCAGTAGATTTGTTGCATAGTATTTTTGCCCTCTGAATCTGCATTCACATCAACAGCATTTTAATTTCTGATGCTTTTTCAAAACTAACATGAGATGAACACTTCTAGGCCTCTGTTGTCATTATTATAAGGAGGGATTCTTGTCTGAAGCTTCAGAGATTCCTTGTGTGCCCTATTCTGTCCCTGGCGGTGCTTTTGTGTTAGTGGGCTCCATAAGATGTGATATGTGGGGTATATATAGTTGGGGCAGATGGGGTAGGAATAGTGATAGGACTCCCACTAATGTTTATTCCATTTAGTGCACCCCCTGTTTAGTGACAGTAGCAGAGAGGGGAAATGGTAAGGTTGGCAAAGAGAACTAGAGTGAAAAAAAACTGAACTTAATAACTGTATCCCAAAATTGAAAATTCATTTGTGTTAAAAGTTTGGATAAGGATAGAAACATACCTTTAGGAGAATTAAACTCAACTAAGCTTTGATTTGAGTTAATATAATCATTTGTATCAAAAATTGCTTGTAAGGCACATGGCATACTCTGTTGTTAGGCTTCGGGACGGAGTGCTAGAGAGGAAAAGAGGGACCCATCTATCTGTACGCCTGACTGCTGAAGTGGGTAACCAACAGTCAAATTTATTTAAATCAGACTGTTCTGTTGTTATCAATTTGGGGTTGGGGTGTAGGGGAGGTATAAATTTGCAGTAATGCCTAGATTTGGGACAGAGGGAATTTAAATGCTAGTTAGCAACCTGGACAGAAGATCTTTTGTGTGAATTGATCAAAAACTGAGATTGTTGAGGAAAAGCCAAGAGGATGCCCAAGGCATACTGGATACTAGGCTTAACGCAAAAACACGGTGTTTCTGTTCCTTCCGATGCTGGGTCTCACTATTCCACTGCCTGCCCGGAACCAGACTGACTCCTGTCTTAAAACAGTGGTTCTGGGTCTGAAGTTTGAATGTCAGAAGTACATATGTATTGCCTGATAGGGACAGATAAGCAAGGACTAATACTCTCGAAAGTAATAAAGAAAAAATTTTGTTTGGGAGAACTGGTATGAACATGATGTAGGATCTTAGGTAGCTAAAGGGAGCATAAGGAAAAAGTAGACCAGGAACTAGAGAGATCAAGCAACAAGTGGAATAGCAATAAATGCTAACTTTATCTATTTTAATTTTTTTATGTCTATTTTATTTTGAGAGAGAGAGAGAGAGAGACAGAGAGTGAGTGGGGGAGGGGCAGAGAGAGGGAGACACAGAATCCGAAGCAGGCTCCAGGTTCTGAGCTGCCAGCACAGAGCCCGACGCGGGGCTCGCACCCACAGAGTGTGAGATCATGACCTGAGCCGAAGTCAGATGCTCAACTGACTGAGACACTCAGGCGCCCCTCAGTGTTCCTCTTGACTATAAATGTAATGTTTTCAGGGTATCAGTTTAGTCTTCTGAAGAGTTCCAACATCAGGCTGCCATCCTCTGTATTGTTTGAATAGGACCAGGCCCATATATTGGTTCAGGATGTTCACTTGGTCTCTGCCCGGATATTCTTATGTCCTACATCACCATCTGTGGGAGAGAACTAGAATTCTTGGATTTACCCTCTGTCCTCTGAACAGTGGTTAGGGCACTATACATGTCTCATTACTGTAGCTTTTGCCTTATTTCCTTTTGCCCTTCTCCTTTTCTGTTTTCCTTGTCACTTCCCCTCTTTCTTCTCTTCAGTTATGCCTTAATCCAAAGGTATGGCCATGACTTTCTCCCACTGATGATAATCAGAGGTATTGAGATATTACTTAACGCCTATTCTAGAGAAGTCTTTAGATGTCACCTTAGAGGGGGAGGCATTCGACCCATTCTTGTTAGAAATGTTATGAAGGCAAAGTTTGCCTTTATGGCTTTGGCTTCTTGGTAAGTCCGTAGGGGCATATTAGACATATTAGATAGTTTTATTTGTGGGTATAGAATTCCATTGGACACATTATCTCTCTTATACTTACTGTGTAAAATGTTAGAGTTTAAAAGTCTAAATTTATCCTTCTATTTAAAAGAACTTAAGCCTAAAATAGTATAAAAGAGGGCTAGAAGCTGTAATTTATACTACATAGCATATAAATATTTATGCTGTACGACTATAATGGCATTATCTTTTTAGGAAACTAATTTGGATGTTTTTGAACTTGGGTCATGAGAAATTTGAAAAAACTTGAAATGCTTTTTATTTTTTTTAAAATAAAGTGTTATTTTCCTATCTGCCAAAGATGAGAAGTCAGATGGGTAGAATATTTTAATTCTAGCTTTTGGTTTATTCACGGTACTAGAGAGCGCCATGAAAAATTCTTGGCTATTACTCTCAGTTTTCTGTGATCCTGGAATACCTTAAATAGAATTAAATCCAGATAATTCAAAACCTTACTTTTTGTTTATAGCTTAAGCGTATTCTCCAACCAAATCTTTTAATTTATCAAAGTTTGTAGTAAACAATGACATTTTAAATTGATTTTGTTCAACAGAAAGTGGGTTAGAAGCAGTTAAGTAGCCACAAGATAATAAGTAGAAGAGAAAAACAAAAACAAAGAGCTTGAATAACCTAACCTATGTAATTGAGAATTGACTGCATGGATTCTTTTTTCTTTTTCTAAGTTTATATATTTATTTTGAAAGAGTGAATGGGGGAGGGGCAAAAAGGGAAAGAGGGAAAATCCCAAGCAAGCTCCACACTGTCAGCACAGACCTGTGGCTACTTTTAATTAAACGTAATAAACCACCTTAAACTATTTGTTATATCTATAACAAATTTAAATATGGGGGCATAAGTTATAGAGACAAGGACAACAAAGACTTTACCACAAGTTGGTTGTATGACATGATTACATTATTTACAGAATTAATCTATGCAGTCAGTTCTAGAGGCACCTGGGTGGCTCAGTCGGTTAAGCGTCCAACTCAGGTCATGATCTCCCAGTCTGTGGATTCAAGCCCCTTGTCCGGCTCTTTCACGGACAGCATTGCTTGGGATTCTCTCTCCCTCTCTCTCTCTGCCCCTCCCCTGCTTGCTCTATCTCAAAATAAATTATCTTAAAAAAGAAATAAATTGCTAGAAAAATATTAAAAGAATATTCTGTTTCATTGATTTGAGAAAGCCATCAATTGTGAAAACCATCATCATTTTATGTGTCACTTTTAAGAAAGGAAAAAGTTAGACTGATTTCACATAATGCTTACCCTTTAGAATTTTTATTGTATAAAGAACTCTGTTAGACTTAATTAGATATAAATTTTTATCCTCTGTCATTTCTTACATAAAGAGAATGTAGGTGAAAGAAATTGGCTAAGATTTTCCTAAAACTAATGTTTATAGTTATTAGAAATCTAATAGAGTTAATTTAGAAATAGACTTATTACTAGAAATCTAATAATCTAATAATTTCTTAATTTAGTCATTAATAGGATGCCTTCCCATCTTTTCATCTTCTGGCGACATCAAGAACTTTGATGATGCAACTTTCTTAAATACATAAAAGAAGCGAAAATCATTGTTGCTGGATTCCTAAGCCTTGTTTGCATTTATTTAGAGCACTTCTTATATCCAGATTTTCTTCAACACTGCTGACCACCCTTTCTGCTGGTTTTGGTATTGGTCCTTTGATGCTTATGCATATGCAGACCAGCAGTTTCTACAATATGCATGGTTATAAGATGCATCCTGATGTCAGAAGTGTTAAAATGTGAAAAAAATTATGTATCTTAGAATTGATGAAACATGGTATATAGTAAAACCTTGGATTGTGAATTTGTTCTGTGAGTGTTCCACAAGATGAGCAAAATTTCTAATAAATTTTAACTTGATAAACGAGCAGTATGTGAGGCCGAATATCACATGATCACAACTGAGCCATTTGTTCTTGAAATTTGAACTGATACACAAGTGCTTTGGATTATAAGCATGTTTCTAGAATGAAGTGTGCTTTCAAACCAAGGTTTTACTGTATATCCAACTGCCAAGTATTATGATGTAGTAGTTAGTATAAGGAAGGGAGAGGCCACTAAACTGGAGTCAATAGGGAAAGCTTTAAGAGGAGATAAAGATTGATGCTAGGTCTTAAAGGGGAGGAAGGACCGAGAACAGACAGGCATTCCAGGACGTGAAAATAGCTCATAAAAAGTACAGAATGTTCCCAGACTTCAGTCCTGAATTTGTCACTATCAGAAGTTTAGATGATCTGTTTTGAAATTTTTCTTTTATATTTTCATTTTTTTAATTTTAATTTTTTATTTTTTTAGTGTTTCTTACTTTTGAGAGAGAGAGAGAACATGAGCCAGGGAGGAGCAGAGAGAGAGGAAAAGACAGAGAATCTGAAGCAGGCTCCAGGCTCTGAGCTGTCAGCACAGAGCCTGATGAGGGCCTCAAACACACAAGCTCTGAGATCATGACCTGAGCCGAAGTTGGTTGATTAACCGACTGAGCCACCCAGGCACCCCTATAATTTATTTATTTGGGTTTTCTGCATAATTTATGTAACCAGAGCGGTTAAAATTTATTGGTAAAAGGAAAGAAAAAAGTGTCATTTTTTTTTCAAATTTCAGAGTGCCATCCAGAGTCCTTTAAAAATATATATATGTTGCATAATTTAAACCCTTATTGGCGAGGAGTTTGTACAGAATTAGTCTTGTTAATCATGCATTTGGACAAAGTAATTAACTTGAGTCGTGTATTTTATTTGTTCCACAATGTTTATTGAATGCCAACTTTGTGCAAGATAATATGTGCAGTATTAGGGGACTCTCAGGATAAATATGACATGTCCCTTATAGTTGGATGTAGAATCCAAATGTTGATGAGGAGACTGGGACTCCAGCCTCTCTCCAGCCTTACGCCCTGTGGGGCAGTTTGCTAAGGCTGCCGGACGCCAGTGCCCCAAACCAGCTGTAGTGCAGCACCACAGAAAGCTGTTTTCCTGCTTGCTGGGGGTTAGCGGTCCAGATGAAGGTGTCAGCAGGGTTGGTTTCTTCTGAGGCCTCTCCTTGGTTTGTAGATGGCCTTCTTGTCCCTGTGTCTTCACATGGTCTTCCTTCTGTGTCTGTGTCCACAGCCCCTCTTACAAAGACACCACTCATTTTAGAGCCCATCCTAATGACGTTACTTTAACTTCATTAACCTCTAAAAGCTGTATTTCCAAATACAGTCCTATTGTAGGGTACTAGTTGTTAGCACTTTAACATGAATTTGGAGAAGACACATTTAAGCCTGTAACACTCCCCCCAAGTCCTGAATTATTTGTTGTACCCACACAGAACTCTTCAGTGGTGTTCACTGAACACTTATGTGCCTTTGCACACTTGTACTGATGGCAGCTCGGTCTGCCTTGTCTCTGTTTTAATTACTTGGGCAGTGAAGACAGTTAGCAAAGTTCTCTTCTACCTTCTGATAGCACTTCATCTTAAAATTTTGTTACATATTGAATTTCAAGGTTTTTTTCTAATGTGTGTTTAACACATTAAATGTTTATTGGAGGGGTGGTTAGGTGGTCAGGGCACAGTTGGAGGAAGACACAGGTTCAGCTGTAACATAAAGTGCCAGGTAATGAGGATTACAAAAGTAGTGCAGCGGAGATAAATGCTGTAGAAATGTAGACGAAGGGTCAGATTATACATGCTTTGCGATGTTTAGGGGAGGAAGCATAAAGAGGTGGTTTTTGAGTATGTCCTTGGAGAATGGTGTCATATTTTGAGATGTCAGTCAGCACCTGCAAAATAATAATGACCAAGGCAATAGACAGGAGGAAGTAAGATGTATTTAGGCACAGTGAGTATTACTCTTCAGTTGGAATGTAGCATATTAGATAGTGTATTAGTTTACTATTGCTGTAATAAATTACCACAAACTAGTGTTTTATTTTGTTTTTTTTTTTTAACATTTATTTGTTTTTGAGAGAGACAGTCATGCATGTGCGTGAGCAGGAGGGGCAGAGAGAGGGAGACAGAATCCTGTAAGTCTCCTCGATGTGAGCCCAATACCGGGCTCCAACTCACTAGCTGAATTCCAGACCTTGAGATCATGACCTGAGCCAAAATCGAGTGGATCACTTAACCAACTGAACCATCGAGGTGCTCCAGCACAAACTAGTTAAAACAACACACATCTATTATCTTAGAGTTCTGGAAGTCAGAAGTCCAAAATGGGTCTCACTGGGCTAATTAATTAAGGCGTTGGCAGGGTTGTATTCCTTTCTAGAGGCCCTAGGGGAGTACCTGTTCTCTAGCCTTTTTTAGCTTCTGGAGCCTGCCTATATTCTTTGGCCCACTTTCAAAGCCAGCAAAGATCAGTTGAGTCTTTCTAATATCTTATCGCTCTGACTCATTGTCTCTCTCCTCTGGGCTTTTCTGCTTTTAAGGACCCCTGTGATTGTAACTGGGTCCACCCAGATAATCCAAGATAATCTCTCTAATTTAAAGTCATCTGAATAACAACCTTAATTCTATCTGCTACCTTAATTCTCCTTTGGCATGTACCATAATCGTAGTTTAAGGGAATTAGGACACGGATGTCTTTGAGAGGACATTATTCTCTCTACCACAGGTAGGTTGGGGCCAAATTATGGGAGCTTTAAGTATAGCCAGAGTTTTGATCAAAGGAATGACATGATGTCGTGCCCCATGTAGGTGTCTGTGCTGACAGCTCAGAGCCTGGAGCCTGCTTCTGATTCTGTCTCCCCCTTTCTCTGACCCTCCCTTGCTCATACTCTGTGTGTGTCTCTCTCTCAAAAATAAATAATTGTTAAAAAAATTTTTTTTAAAAAAGGAATGACATGTTAAAACCAGTGTTTTGGAAAGTTTAATCTATGCTCTGTATGCCATCTAGATACACCAGTAGAAAAATCAACCCTGGGGGCGCCTGGGTTTCAGCTGAGGTCATGACCTCATGGTTTCGTGGGTTCAAGCCCCACGTCAGGCTCTGTGCTGGCAGCGCGGAGCCTCCTTGGGATTCTCTTTCTCCTCTCTCTCTGACTCTCCCCTATTTGTGCTGTGTCTGTCTCTCTCAAAATAAATAAATAAACTTTATAAAACAAAAAAGAAAAATCAACCCTGAATTGTCTTCAGCTTCGTTCGGCATTGATCTTCCCTTCCTCACTCCTTCCTTTTCTCCTTTTGCCCTTCCCTTTCTTCTTAGAATAGCTTATATCCATAAATGCTTAATCAGAGAATTCGTTGTCCCGAACATTAATACACCACGGTTTCTGATTGTGTTCACCGTAAGACCTTTTCACCATGTTACGGAAGCAATACTACACCAGCAGTCAGGAGACCTGGGTTATGACTCAAACTCTGTCATTAATTTGATTTGTAATCTTAGGGGTATCCTTTAGTCTGTGATGCAATCCTCCATCATTGTAATCAGGATAGTAATAGCAGCCTGTCTGACATGCTCATCGGACAGAGATAGAAACATGACTTTATTCCAGAATAATGTAGCATATTTTTATTTTTTTGTCTGTAGATAGTAATTGGCTTGTGACTTTAGAGCTTTTTGCTTTTCTTTTTGTATCTTGAAGAACCAAGGATCAAACTAAAGACAACAGAAGTAAAAAGCTCAATGATCCAGGCCCAATTGACCTTGTACTCTCCTCACCATTTTTCTCTACAAATAGGTATCCAGGCAACTAAGTCTTAGCAGGTCGGGTACTGTTTTATAGATGTTCCTGCCAGACCATCCTGCCTTGTTTCCTTCCCCCTTTATAATCATTTCTTAGAATTTTTAATTCTTAAGTGTTTTTGAAGTCATGCGTTGTTTACCTCTCATAATGCATTGTATAGCCCCAATTTATAAATGCACAGACGTGCTGTGATTTATTTTTGCTAAGTAACTCAAGAAGGCAATGTCAGAAATCCAAAAATGAAGTTAAGAAAATTCCATTTATAATTGTACTTAAAAACTATATGAGAATAAATTTATCAAAAGAAGTATATAAAACATGAACTCCCAAAACTACAGGACACTGTTGGAAGAAATTAAAGATTTGAATAAATGGGAAGTATCCCATGTTCATCTTTTCTTAATATTGTTTAGGTACTGCTTAAGTTGATCTACATATTCAACGAATCCCAGCTCTCCTTTTTCTTTTTTCTTTATTTTTCCCTTTTGGCAGAAATTGACAAGCAGAGCCTCAAATTTATATGGAAATCCAGGGGACCCAGAATAACCAAAATGATTTTGAAAAGGAAGGACAAAATAGGAAGACTCAAACTTTCTGATTTCAGAAACCTCTTATAAAACTGCATTAATCAAGACAGTGTGGCACTGGCATAAGTATGGACTTAGAAATGCTTGCAGACCGTCCCTGTGTCTGGGGCTCTGAGTTATTTTAACATGACGGACCAGCCCACTTTAGACTTTTAAGAATTTGTTAAGTTTAGCTGATTTCTTGTTGCCTGTTTTTGTGGTGCCCACTTCTTCCCATGCTATGCCAGAGGCGACCCAGTGTCTGTGTTCTGTTTCTCTTTGGAGGAATTTGTTACTCTGTGGAGTTCTGGGTATTTTTGGTTGTCTTGCATACTCAGCAGTCTGGTGAATTCAACAATAGGTAGGATTTTATAGATCACTTAATCTTTTCTCATTGTTACAGAGGAAGGAATATTCTCTTCTTGCTTTCTGTATCCCAAACAGTGGAAGTAAGATGGTGGTGCTTATCCTGTAATGGATCCAGCACTTAGTTAAAATTTGCATAAGTAGGTTGAATTCATTGAATACTTAGGCATTATATAAGTATTATGCTTAGTGTGCTGAGCACTTACAAATCATCTCATTTAATCCAGACACCTATGTGAGGTATAGGTGCTATTATTATTCCTTTTTTTTTTTTAGATGTAAACTAAAGCTCTGTGGAGAAAAGGAACTAGAGGCACAACAATAAACATTTGTGTTGAGTTTACCTAAATCACCTTCTGTCTCTCTTCCCTCCTGAATAAAATTCTTGAATCTTTTTTCATTTCTGCAAGGAAAGGAGAGGTGTTCTTGGCATTGTAACTTCTCATTTCCTGATTTGATGGGCACTGAGGCACAGTATAAATGAAGGAAAAGCTTGAAGGGATCGAGTTGGACTTCTGATTAACAGAGAGAAGACACTCTCAGGTCTGAAGGCTGTGGGTGCTCAGTACTAGCAGCGTGGTTTTAGAACAGGTGAATGACAAAATGACTGTTAGGGCTTTGCTGCCACTTTACATTTTTCCCCCTTCCCTTCTGCCTTTAGTGTGCAGTAGGTGATAGCCTTTCGTTTTCTCAAGGGATAGTAGAATTTTAAGTATATCCCATTACTGTTAATTTTTTGTACTAACCTGCTATGTGGGAATTTCTGTAGGTAGCCACATACTAGAGACCTTATCATTCTGCCACTTACATTGGTCTTAACAAATTCCTTCGTAAGCTACATTCAACAAAAGGTGGACTAAAAATGTTTTCGTTTTTTAAATTTCTATTTCGTTTTGTTCACTTCCATAAAAGAAACTATGAGATGAGTCTGGTCAATAAGCTCAAATAAAACAAATGTTATTAATTCATCTCTTCAGCTATTTTCTGAAATTCATTTTCCAAGATGTACCATTTGTAACTCACCACATTAATCATTCTACATTTTCTCACACTCTGGTTGTTAGATGCAACTGAAGCTTCATGCATTGCCTATCTTTGTTGGAATTTCAGCACCTTTTAAAATTTTTCACATGTTAATATAAAGTGGATGATAGACCCCTGGCCATTATTGTATCCGTGAACAGCGTTAATACAAAGACAGTGCTAAAGTTTAAGGAATTGGAATGTGGAGATGAGAAGTATTTATATATATTTTATAATGTTCTGGCTTGAGGTAACAACCACTTATATGCTGCTTCTTTCCTAGTTATCGGGGAATATGAAGAATAGAGAAAGCATCCAGGAATCTAGATTTGATTATTACAACCATGAAGTTTCTGATATTGACCTCAGTGATTGTGAATTTCCACATGTCATTGAAATTTATGACTTTCCCCGAGAATTTCGTACTGAAGACCTCCTACGTGTTTTCTGCAGTTATCAGTAAGTATTTGCAAATGGTTGGGCATGTTTGGGAAGGCGGGATGAAGTTTTCTTAAAATGTCTTCTGAAAAATCATCTCTTTAGTTTGCATATTCCCTATTGTTTACTTTAGCATCAGTTTTGTTTATTGTCTTTACCAAGACCATTAGAAATCTTCTCTGTCAAGCCAGTCTTCTGAGTTCTTTAAAAATGCCAGTCTTTAAAGACTCCATTTTAGCATTTAAGAGTGTCCTCAGTGATGACTTCTGAATGTCTTCATGGTACATTTAGTCCATTTATACTTATTATAACTATTGATCTATTTGGCTGTATGCCTGCCATCTTTTTTTTGTGTTTACTTGTTTCATCTTTTTCTCTTCTTTCTTGCCTTCTTTTGGATTGATGAGGTATTTTTTTCTCATTCTATTTTGTTTGGAAATGATACTTTGTTTCTATTCTTTGGTGGTTACTTTAGAAATTACAAAATGCATGCTTAACTTATCAGTGGCTGAAATATTTTTATACCCTTTCCAAACTTGATAAGAGCTTTTAATTCCATTTCCCAGTTCTGTTTCCTTCCTTTCTGCCACTCTCAACTAATATGCCATTGTGACTATTTTCTTCATTTTTTTCTTTTTAAACTCCATTTGATGTTACTATTTTATATATTCAGCATTCAGATTTATCCACGTTCTGTGTTCTTCATTTATACGTCTTGCATCTATCTCCCATCTGAAATATTTTTCTTCCTGCATGGAACATATTTATTTCCTTAGCATTTAGTTTAGTAACAATCTAGTGTTAACAAAGTCAGCTGTGTTTTTTGTTGTTTTTTAATGGCATTATTTCAGCTTCATTTTTCAAAGACATTTTTGCTAGGTGTAGAATTCTAGGTTGACCAGTCATTGTTCCTCAAAAACGTGCAGATTTATTCCATTGTCTCCTGGCTTTCTCTGTGGAGAATAAGAAGCCAGCTAAAAGTTCACGACTGTTGCTTCTGAATGTAATCTGTCTTTTCTCTTTGGATGCTCTTAGGAGTTTGTCTTTGGTATTGTGCAATTTAATGTGACGGGGCTTCACTTTTTTGTTTGTTTTATTCTTGAGATTATCTGGGATTCTTAAATCAGTGAGTAAGTATTTTTCATTGATTTTGGAGAACACGCACATTATCTCTTCACATATTGCCTCTGTGCCAGTCTCTTTTACCTTCTCTAAGATGCCAAGAAAATATATATTTGACCTTCTCACTTAATCCTAATGTTACCTCTCTTTTGTATTTTCCATGTTTGTCTCTATTACATTCTAAGTAGTTTCTTTAGCTCTTATTTCCAGTTCACTAATTTTTTTCTTTAGCTGCGTTTAATTTGTTGTTAAATCTGTCCATTGAATGTTTACATTTAATTTTATGTTTTTCTTTTTTTCAGAGTTATCTATTTTACTTTAAAATCTGTATGGTCCTTTTTTAGTTTCTTTTTTTCCAAAATACTTTGAAGATTTAAAAAATTTCTTCAAGTGTGTTAAACGTAAACCTTCTGTGGTCTGTGTCTGGTAATTCCTTTACCTGACATCTTTTTAGTTCTGCTTCTACAAATTCTCACTCAGTGCCTTGGCTTTTTTGGAGGTTTAGGTTTTTTGTTTGTTTGTTTGTTTGTTTGTTTTACTGTGAGCCAATTCTTTTCCTTGGAATTGAAGTCTGAAGTAGAAGAAAAGGATTTCTCCTGAAAGGATACATGTTTTCTTCTTCAGCAGCACTGTAAATTAAATGATTGATTTGAGGTTATTCTTACTATTGAGAGAGAAATTAATGATTGTTATATGTCTCAACTAGTTTATTTAACAACACATGTAAACACTTGTCAGTCTTTGATGTGGTTCCAAAGCATTTTATTTCTTTTAAGTTATTGGTCTATTGGTAAAAGAGTCCTATATGTTCATAATCTCGTAATTTATCAACCAAAGTGGAACAAGAGCTTTAATGTACCTTTAGAGGCCTCTGAGTGCATATTCCTTATAGGTTAAAATGTTTGTGTCTTTTATAGCTCTTTTGCCCAAATATAATTGTAATCATTATTGGAATTTTTTTGTGACTTCACCATTCTCTAATCTTCCAAAGCATTTAGTTAAGTTTTTATAGATACAATAACTCTTCTTTTTGACACTCATATTTCATTATTTAAATTTTATTAAATTATGTAGTGATAATATAAATAAAAATGGATATAAGTGGGTTTGAAAACAGTTGCACTAACTCTAGTTATGTATGTAGTTTATACATATATAAGACAAGGTAAAAGAAAGAGGAGTATACCTCATATGTACCTCTAGCTTACAAGAAGAAAATAAGTTCAGGAATAAAGAAACAATCCAGAAAGAAAGTTATTAAGAAAGAGATGTTTAGGATCTTGAAGAAGTCAGTACCAAGAAGGATTATACTTTAATATTCTAATCCTGAAAATTAAAAATGAACTAAGTCTATTGTCTGATGCTGCACATTTAAATTTAAAATTTGGGGCACCTGGGTGGTTTAGTTTGTTAAGTGTCTGACTCTTGATTTCAGCTCTGGCCATAATCTCTGGTCGTGAGATCGAGTCCCACGTCCAGTTCCACACTGAGCATGGAGCCTGTTGAAGATTTTCTCTCTTCTCCCTCTGCCTGGCTTCTGCTCAAGCGTGTTCATGCTCTCTCGCTCTCACGCTCTCTCTCTGCAAAAAAAAAAAAAAATGCCTATGTATCTTGAAATTTTAAGATTCTATCAGTTAGGGTTTAGCCCCCCACTTTTTTTTAAAGGGTCAGATAGGAAATATTTTAGGCAACTCTGCCATCATTGCACAAAAGCAGCCAGAGACAACGTGTAAACAAATGAGCATGGTTGTATTCAGTGAAATTTTATGTTCAAAACAAGCACGCTTTTTTTTTTTTTTTTTTTTTTTTAAATAAAGTTCTACAGCAGACAGAGGTAGCTAGCAGCCATCTACCTCACTTAAATTTGGATAGGGGGAAGGTATCATAAAAGAAATAAGGGGGTGACTGGATCCTGGAGGACATTTAACTTCCTGTAGACTGTACGCTAAATTTATAGGGTTGGTCAGTCAGTCTAATTCATTAATGTTATGTTAAGACCCTGTATCAGGGCCTGTTCCACATAAAGTGCCTAATAGATTTCAAAAAGCAGTCAATGAGATTAAATCCCAAATTAGAACTACCTTAGATTGTTCTTAGTAATGATGATTTTTAAAACCAAGGATTAGTTTTGTTGATGGCTAGAATTTCCTGAAGGCTAGTTAATTCTTATGAATTATTAATTTCCCTTTGTTTTATTCCTCATCTTCCCTGCAAGTCCATTTTTCTCTCAAACCTAAAAAGAGTCCCAAAAGAGAAGAAGCATTTTTAAAGGATTATAAAATCCAGTCTAAAAGCTCTCCAGAACCCATCTAAGGTCTTTTTCTAACCTTTTTGTAAACTCTTATTATATAGACTCTTCCGCTATTGAACTTTTTCCGTCTCCAACCCCTGTGGTCATTTTATGCCATGGTCAAACTTACCCTTACATTCAGGAAATTCTCTAACTAACCTTCAAAGCCTCCTTCATGCCTTTTTTCTCAAAGGAATTTTTTTCTTGTCTGAAGGAAGATATTTTAGCTGTTGTCTTTTTCCTTTCTTTATAGTGCTTTATAAAAATAAAGTCAAGGTCATGGTGCAAAAGTGTATAATAACGTCTTGAGAGTCAAATACCTGATTCAACTTTATATTTTAGTCACCATCCTTATCAATATTAATAATCTTCCTGATGAATATTGCTATTAGTCATAAAAAATGAGAAACGTTGATTTTTAAATGTCCATAAGTGCTCAACATCATGCTCTTTGCCTTGTCATAGATGGTCTCATTTCCATTTTCACAATAACTGTTTGGAAGGTACTATGTTCATTCTACAGATGAACAGACTTAGCTTAAAGAGAAGTTAAAGCTGGGGCGCCTGGGTGGCTCAGTCGGTTAAGCGCCCAGCTTCAGTTCAGGTCATGATTTCACAGTTCGTGGGTTCGAGCTCCGCATCAGGCTCTGTGCTTACAGCTAGCTCAGAGCTGGAGCCTGCTTCGGATTCTGTGCCTCGTTCTCTCTCTGACCCTCCCCTGTTCCCACTGTCTCTCTACGTCTCTCAAAAATAAATAAAAACATTAAAAAAAGAGAAGTTAAAGCTGACCAAGGTCTCAACATGGCAGAATCCTGAGTCCTTTTGTATCTGACCCTCAACCCTGTACCCTTTCTACAGAGCTGTTGAATCTATGAACAGTTTTAAGTTCCTAGCAGAAAAAAATTGTCATCATTTTGATAGTCATGCTCACTAATAGCTCTGCTCCAAAGTAAAGGTGTTTTTTAGTACTTAATGGTCTTTCTTTTGATTCTGTCTAATCCTGTCTGATGTTTCTCTGATCTTGATTTCTTTTATCCTGAATTTTTCCGACTTTGCCATAATTCTTTCCTATTTTCCCCTTCTTCTTTCTACAGCTAGAAAGAATAGTTAGCCTCTCTGATTAGAGTTGTCTTCTTTATTATTTACTTTTTTTGTTGTTTTGCAGGGGGTTGGGTGGGGGGGGGGTTGTTTGTGTCTTGCTTTGAACGTCCTCCGATCTCCCTCTCTCTTTCTCCCTCTCTGTGTCTCTGTGAGTCTACATTTGCATTAAATCCAGGTGACCTTCCCTGCCTCCCTCCTCTTCCAGTATTCTTCTATCCCTCCTCTACTTTTTTTTTCACCTTTTCTTGTTCCGTGCCCATAAGAACGTCTCTTGTAAATAGTGCGATAAATACTTTACCTCCCCAAGGGACATGTGAGGATTAATTAGTTGATGTCTATAAAATGGCTGGGAACATAAAATACTCCCAGGTAGTTCTTTATGATGGTATTATTGCTTTTAAAATTCAGTGGCTGCTTCTGTCCTCCAAGCTGCTTTTTGTGTCGTTATCCCCATTCCACCTGTGCACTCGTTGAGTGTTTATCTCATCATGAAATGCTTTATGAGACTCTATTTGAAAGATGCTTCATAAAAGTAAATTTTATTCTAAATAAAATTGTGTTCTTTTGTTGCAGAAAGAAAGGATTTGATATTAAATGGGTGGATGATACACATGCCCTAGGAGTATTCTCCAGTCCAATTACAGGTATTCACCCGCTGGGTTGTGGTAGTCTTTTCTTATTGTCCCTTTTCTCCTGCTCTTCTTATTTCCCTTGTATTCTAGCCAACTGGCATTGTATTCAGCTGGTTATAGGTAAGTGGCAGAAACAGATTTTTGAGGCATAGTGCTTTGGTACCCATGTGCTCCCTCTCTTCCTTTTCATGTTAATCCAGTGGTATTTGGAGTGAGAGCCAACTCCTTCCAAGGTTACCCTGCTGTAGAACGGTCAGTTATAATAGTACATAAACAGACTATACGTAGAAGTTTAAGAAACCAGTGCGACTAAATCTTAAAATTTTTGTGATGTTTTTCCCCTAGACAAATGAATTTGAAGTAGCCCTTTAACCTTTCCAGTGAGAAATCTCTCACTGCAAGTAATAAGTCTCACAAAGCGATACGTGCTTTCTGAACATATGACCGGGCCTTTGCACTTCTATCATTAGCCTCGTGATAGATGTGATACAGGAACATTCAAAGCAATTAGAGATGTTGGATCCTGTCTGAACCACTTAGAATAGGGGTCTGCAAACTTACTCTGTAAAGGGCCAGATAGTAAGTATTTAGGGTGTAAGGTCTCGTTCAGTACTTAATCCTGCTATTGTAATAAGAAAGCATCCCTAAACAGTATTCAGATGAATAGAAACGTTTCAATAAAACGTTACAAAAATAGGTGGTTAGCTAGATTTGGTCACAGAACCATAGTTTGCTGATCCCTGATCTAAAATAATCACTTGCCAAATTGTTAATGAATTTTCTAAAGCTCGCCATGAAAAAAAAATAAAGCATAACAGCCAGACATCTAGGAAATACCTCTGTTTTTTGTGTCATTATCCTCAATTTTCCTTTGTATCACTCTTCTTCATGTCTTCTACTTCCTTACATTTATTCTTCTTTGCAGCTCGTGACGCTCTGGGTAGTAAACATACCATGGTGAAAATCCGGCCCCTGTCACAGGCCACAAGAGCGGCCAAGGCCAAAGCTAGAGCTTATTCCGGTGAGTTTATATTCTCAGGGGCTTTTCTTGTTAATAGTGTATTACTGTTCTCTCCAGCACTTATTCCTCATCTAGAGTCCTAAAGACATATCTCTTTTATTTTTAGTGTTAAAGATAGTATAGTCTTAAAGAAAGAGGAAAGGTTATGTTGGA
This sequence comes from Suricata suricatta, assembly GCF_006229205.1. Taxonomy (NCBI): domain Eukaryota; kingdom Metazoa; phylum Chordata; class Mammalia; order Carnivora; family Herpestidae; genus Suricata; species Suricata suricatta. The sequence goes on from NC_043701.1 coordinate 157,184,991, forward strand.
AATATGGCATCTGAGCAGCCACTTGGAGAGAATGGGAGATCTAGGCAAGCAATGTAGCCACCATTTTTTTGTTGACATCCTTGTCTGGTTTACCTCACTGTTGAGCTATTTGAGCCACTGTAGAAATTGTGTTAATACAGATAACGAAGCCAGGGTTGTTTGTGCTTTGCCACGTTAGTTTCCTTTGATGATCATCTATTGGCCTGTATTAATTACTGCTGATGCAGCCCTTGTTAGTCTACCTCATATGTTAATTATGGAGTTAAATCACTTGGCACCAGAGTGTTTTCTTGTCCTTACTTCCTCCTGCCCCCGCCGTTTCTCCCATTCAGAGCTCCTCCAGCCAGCAAAGGAACGTCCTGAGACTTCAGCAGCCCTAGCCAGAAGGTTAGTCATCAGTGCCCTTGGGGTTCGAAGTAAACAGAGCAAAACAGAAAGGGAAGCAGAGCTCAAGAAACTGCAGGAAGCCCGAGGTAAGTTGAAGTGATTGTGTTCTTCTCTAGTTCTCTAGAGCTCACTATAAGGCATGTGGTTAAAAAAAAAAAAAAGGAATGAAGCCCATTCCATTTTGTCATTTCCATTTCCTAGAAGCCTCCCAAGTGTATTAAAATTGTTTTCATGCCTTATATTTAGAGGGGAGACATTTCAGGATTCATCTTCCCGTTCCATACACCAAGGCATCCTAATCCATGTTCCTACTGTTGTTTTCTAAGAGATAGATTCAGTCTTCTCAGCTCGTCATCCATGGCTTTTTCTCTAGTTGTTGCTCTAGACTCTGAGCAAAATTTTCCTGTAAAGACATCGTAGTCTCTCAAGCAGAAAACATTTGCTGTGGTTTTATGGGGCCTTGATTGCCATGATATAATCTAATGGTTTAGATTGTAGGTAGAAAACAAAGTAAGGAAAAGCCAGGGACCGACATGGATGATAGTAACGGTAGGAGGTATTTTTCCTTTAAAGGCAGCCCTGAGTAGCTCCATTAGAGATTAACCTCTCTTCTGATTATCTTGCAGTACCTATGAGTTCTTAGAAAATATTTCCACTGATCCACAGCAGGCTTTTTCTTTCCCTGTAGTTTGGAGGTGAGGTTAAAATCACTCTCTTCCCTTCTTATAGGCAGTTGACTTAAATGTAAAGGCCTGGGACTCTGGCGTTACACTTAAGTACTTTTTATCAACCTTCCAGGCTTTAGACAGTCTCATTGCCTTAGCCCACGATCTGTGGAATCTATGAAGGCAATTTATTCTGAAAATTCCACTTACCAAAAAGTAACTTCATTTTTCCATTAAACGAATTGAAGTTTCAAACTCCTTGTTTATTGCCGGTCTAACAAGGCCATTAATACTTCCTGTCCACTCTGCCTTGGTGATAGCAGGCAGCTTGCGGACTCTCAGCTGCACTGGCCAGATAACCAGTGACAGAGTGTGTCATGGCAGTGCTAGTTTCAGAGTTGAACCCAACTAATTTTTTGAAACCTTAATGATGATAATGAGGCAGTTTTGATTTTTCCAACGCATGTTCACTCAAGGGCCTTTTAACAGACCTTAGCTAGTTTTTATAGATGACAGTATCAGAACTAGAGTAAAGGAGAATGTGCAGTGTCCTTAACCCTTCATAAATGGTTATCTCTGAGGAAAGTGTTTTCTCTGTGATAAGCACATTTATCTCAAAATCAAAAGAGGGTAATAACTGTGGTATCTATAAAAGAAGAAATGGCTCTTTTTGCAATGTATTATGCTTCCCGACCCTGTGCAGGTAATATTACCTGTGTCTCCACAGGTCTTGCAGCAGTAGTCTTGCCCAGATGTCATCTTGAGTATTGCCCTCTATTTTTCTGTAACCACATTAGCGTGTAGCTTCATTTGAAGTATTTGTTTTAAATGCCCATTTATACAGAGGACGTTTCAATGATGCAATTAAAAATGAGGCTGTTGGCTAAGTGAGTACCCTGTTACTTAATTTTTTAAAGAAGGACTGTATTTGTGAATAGAGACTCAGTGTGATAAGTTCCTCTTGTCCCTTGGTGCCAAGGCTGTACAGATTTTATAGAAGATTCTTCCTTTATTATGCTTCAGAGCCCTCCCATTCTTCATATTTGAGAAAACGCATATGAAAAATTCCTGATCTCTCTTTCTGACTTCTTTATGCATTAAGCAGATATTCTTATACCTGCCTGCATGGAGCACAAGACTTCTCACTTAAAGATTTTTTTCTATGGAAATGAAAAGTACTGTTTAGGTATTCAACAGAACAGATATTTTTGCTCCAGGCCTTCTTCTGCTGGAGGGGGAGGGATCAGTACAGTTTGGTGGGTAACATACTAGGTTTTGGAATCAGACTGTCTCGGTCTACCCATAAGCTCTCTGGCTGTGTGACCTTGAGCAGATTACTTATTCTCTGGAGGCCTCTGTTTCCTCATCCATAAAATGGAAATGAAGTGAGATCATCTACAAAAGGTGCTTAGTCATCTTCAGAACCCAGCGGAATGCGCTCTCTCCTGTTTCTGTAGGTCTGTAATCAGCATGTGATAAATGTTAGCCGCTGCTGTTTTTAGTAATAGTAGTAGTAGTATATGGTGAGTCTAGCGCAGATTTCAGTGCATATTTTTTGTCATTACTTTTTTAATTTTAAGTTTTCTGTAATTCTCCATCAACAACATTTGGCATTCACTAAGCACCTGCCCTGTGTAAATTATACATTGTGCTCCTATTTGGGAGAATTAGAGAGATGGCAAAATGTTGTTCCTTTACTTAAGACTAAATCTAGTGAGGGTATCTGCCTTGAGTAAAGAAGAAAATAATTTTTCAAACAGTTGTTTCTCTTCTCACTTCAATTCTGAGGTTTTTTTTTTTTAATTCCAGTATAGTTAGCATACAGTGTTAAATTAGTTTCAGGTGTACAACATAGTCATTCAACAATTCTTACATTACTCAGGACTCATCAAGATACATGTACTCTTGATCTGCATCCCGTTTCACGTCCCTTCCACCACCTCCCCTCTGGTGACCATCACTATTCTCTGTAGTTAGGAGTCTTGTTTTTTGGTTTGTCTTGGTGTTTTCCTTTGTTCCTTTGTTTTGTTCCTTAAATTCCACATATGAGTGAAAAATCATATGGTAATGATTTTGCATAGCGTAACACCTCCTAGCTCTATCCATGTTGCTGCAAATGGCAAGATTTCATTCTTTTTTAATGGCTATATAATACTCTTTTTAATAGCTGTATAATTGTGTGTGTGTGTGTGTGTGTGTGTGTGTGTGTGTGTGTTAGTTATCACCTCTTTATCCATTTATCAATGGACACTTGGGCTGCTTCCATAATTTGGCTGTTGTAAATAATGCTACAATAAATATAGGAGTGCATGTGTCCTTTCAAATTAGTATTTTATATTCTGGATAAATACCCAGTTATGCGATCACAGGATCATATGGTAATTATATTTTTAATGTTTTGAGAAACTTCCATACTGTTTTGCTTAGTGACTGCACCAGCTTGCATTCCCACGAGCAGTGCACGAGGGTTCCTATTTCTCCATATCTTCTCCAGCACTTGTTTCTTGTGTTTTTGATTTTAGCCATTCTGACTGGTGTTAGATGATATCTTACTGTGGTTTTGATTTGCATTTCCTTGATGGTGAGTGTTGTTGAGCATCTTTTCATGTGTCTTTTGGTCTTTTCATGGATGTCTTCATTGGAGAAATATCTGTTCATGTCTTCTGCCCACTTTTAATTGGATTATTTTCAGTTGTGAAGATTTTAAGATTAAAAGCTTGAGGTTTTTGTGATTAAAAGGATGGGAAGGCAACTCCTGGCAATGTAATATGTTATGCTAACTGTGTGATGGAAGATATGATCTCCAGTTTAGAGCTGGCCCAGGGAAGGTAAGTCACCTCACTGATAAAGTCAGAGGAGGCATTTGGACCAAGGCTTCTGTTAAAACCCATGGTTTTTCTACCGTACTGTAATCCTTCTTGAAGGCCTTTTGGAGTAATTTAACACTTTTTCCCAGAAAAAAAAAAAAAAAGAATTTTTAAGGTTTTCAGAAAGTGAAATAGGGCAGTCTTTTTCTTAGTTACCTCTTCCAATGGTTAGCAGCTTTCACTGTCAAAAAAACTCTTCCTCAGGTCTAACTTATATTTGTATAGTGTTTAATCCATTTCCTCTTCTCTTTTCCTTGGTAGAAATAGGGAATAAATGTGAACACCATTCCATTCTAATTTTTAAAGATCAAAGGCAGATTATTTAGGAATAAGGGAATCTGGGATATAACAGAGTTTTTGCCATTAACTTTAGCTGTGTTCCATGGACACGACTCTTACACCTTTCTGTGCTCAAGTTTCCAACAAAGCAAAACTAATGCATAACTTACCCTGATGAATTTTTTGTGCACAACCTAAGCTAATGTGTAAAAATGTTTAGAAAAGTGCTTTACAAATTCAGGATACTATTATTTATGTGACTCTTAGAAAATTAGTGTTCATTCTAATGAGACAGAAGTGACACCTGTGTACTCTGCACTGCTGCTACGCGTCCATTGTCCACGACAAACAGTGCTGATCAGTTATGGCACTCTTTTTTTGAGTTTTGACTTGACCATTGCCAGTTGATCAGAATTTAGCATGGAAATTGAAATCTGTGTACCATCCTGATATAGGTACTTTTACAAACAGTACTATAGAATAGCTAGGATTCCCCCACCCACCCACTTGAAGAGTTCTGCTGTCTGGCATAGTGTCTTGTTCATAAAAAGATACTCAGTGTACGTGTTCCTTGACTGAACACATGAATGACATTGGTCATTTTTTCTTCATAAATCTTATTCATGATTCTACTCTGAACTCCTCCAAATCCTTTTTTTTTTTTAAATAAAGCCCAGAGTTGAACACTGCCTATGAAAATCTTGTAACTAATGAATTTGTGATTTGTGATTTTTGAGATTTAAATACTTCCTGCCAAGTTCCTTCACCCTAGTTTAGTCTTCTTACCCTTCTAATGAGAAGTCTATGTTTTAGTCCTTAATTAAAAAGTAGATTCAAAAATAAAGCTACTCTGAGAAGAATCAAGAAAAAAGAGGTACCCAAATCATTTTAAGCAAATCATGTGTATATCTGGAGAATAAGAGCTTTTAGTTCAGAGTCTTAGATCGTGGAGAAGATGTTTTTCAAACAGAGTGCATGACAGATCAGAGCTGCACTGAGAGTGGGAAATCAAAGCATAGATCATCCTTGACCCTTTGTGTTTTATTTAATCATGTTTTGAGCCAGTGATTCACATGAAATAATAAAACTACATTTTAAAGATCAGATTCAGGAGTATAGGTAATATTTCCCCGTGTTTCACTTATCGAAACACTTGATTCTCACCTAAAATTGGAGATAGAAGATATCATTACGTCTCAGAATAAACTACTCTCTCATTTTCAAAGCTTGCTATAACTTTATTTCTTATTTCCATTTTACTCTCGGGGGTAGGTGGTTAATTGACTGGTTCTAGAAGGCATCTTTTGGGTCACAGGCCTGAAAGGCAGAGTAAGTAAACAATGATTTGATCCCCGAGTTTGCTTAATTAAAATCACCAAGAACTTAAAAGTAAAATCATCCCTATAGAATACTTAGTCAACTGTAATAAAAAAAATTAATTACAACTGCTACCTTTTGAAATTCTTTGCAGGCACTCCATTATTCTGCCTTCAACGGCTCTGCTGCATTGCGGACTCATAATCTAGGTCATGTGGCATTTTCTTGGTGTCTTTTCTTTCCTAATGTGAAATTCCCTTCATTTCCAACCACATTTCTCTTTTCATCTTAATGTGGTCTTTTTGTCTGAGATGCAATATTTACCCATATGTTTGCTGTCACCTACTGTTTAATAAGGTTATATCACTAGCCAGTATCAGATGAAAATGTTAATTAACCGTAGGATTAACTGACCAGTTTACCAACTATTGCTAAATAATAGCACATAGTTCTTTGTGTTGACACTTTGTTACATTGGTGAGCATTCTACTCTCCAGAGTGTAGTGTCCCCCTTAACACTTAGGTGATCGCAACTACATCTTTCCCAGCATATTAATGATTATATAAATAGTTGTAAGCCTAAAATCTAAAACTTTGCTAAAATTAAGAGGTTGCATATATTATTTCACCTTACTCTATCAGGTCTGTCAATCCATAAAGGAAGGCAATTAGATGAGTTTGACCAGAATTGTACTTCAAGTCTGCATGTTGATTATTCCTCTGTAGGGAATTTTGTGATGTTTTTTCTCCATTATTTTCTAAAGCATAGAAGTAGATTTCAAAAGTTTTAATTTATATTCCTTTTCTTTGTTTTCTTCTGAAATGACACCATATTGGCCCTTTTTTCATCTTCATCCCTTTCCATTCCCTGAGTGGTAAGTGGTGATTCAGACCACTAATTTAACACAATCATTTATGCAGTATATTTAGTATACTGGGAAATGAAAGTCTTTAGGGCCAGCTTATGTGTGTACTTTAGGTTAACCATTTCATACAGTTTCTTCTATTCTGCCTTGAGTTTCCTGTCTTAATGGCTGCTGTTGGACTTCTCTTTACTTAGTTTACTGTTTTTTTAATTGTTGTAGGTAAAGTTAAAAGACCTCTTTTCATGCAGTCTATCAAGTTAAGAGGAGCTTTTTCATGCAGTCTATCAGCTATTATCTGCTTTCCTTTCTCTCTCTCTCTCTCTCTCTCTCTCTCTCTCTCTCTCTCTTTTAAATTTTGTTTTGAGAGCAAGCAAGGGAGGAGCGGAGAGAAGCTGGGAGAGAGACACCCTCAAGCAAGCCTCAGAACCAATGTGAAGCCTGACTGGGGCTTGATCTCACAACCATGGGATCATGATCTGAGGTGAAATCTGGAGTCAGGTGCTTAACCAACTGAACCGCCCAGGAGCCCCTCCTTTCTCTTTTGTGTTTTTCCTTTTCCCCTTTTCTTCGTAGATGCTCTCTGATGTCAGGACAGTAGATAGAAAAGGCCTGAGGTCCAGCTTTAGCTTTTCACTGATTATGTAACCGTAGGCAAGTCACTTAACCCCTCCAAGCTTCCGTTTCCTCTTTAAAAAGTATTTCTCTATTCAGTGGTTCTGAATTACTAAATTTATGCCTCACATTGTTACTATTTCTTTGTGCTTCTCAGTCTGCCTCCTAGCCTTCACTGGTTTACCACCAGTTTTCTCACATATTATTTTACATGTATTTGGCAGTAGAGATCTGTAATCTTTTATTAGAAAACACTAGGGTGGGAAATGTTTCTGTATTCTAAACTTTTTCAATTTTAGAAAGATAATATGGTTATTTTAATATATATTTCCTAACACCAAAATCAAACACACTGACATTAATATTTCTTCCACAAAGTGTATGATTGTCCCGTTAAATGGCATATGTAAGACAATAAGCAGCCTTTTATCTTTTCAGGTTATGTTTACTACCAAATCGATTTTGGCTCTAAACTTAAAAAAAAAAACTTTGTTTTCAGAAGTGCTTTGAGTTTGGAATTGTGAATTATGGGTGATTATTTTTCTTTTACACCTGGATTTCTTTTGTTAAACTTCCCAGGTAGCCTTTCTGTTTTAAATTTATGAGTCTATTGAAAAATGTGAGTTCTAGTGGTCACTTCTTTAGTTTCTTCGGTTTTCTAAGACTCCAGAACCAATTTTGATTGCTTTTGTCCAATGTTGGTTTTGCCTTTAGATCCCCTTCTATTATAACTTTACCCTGTTTATAAGACTCAGAACCACAGTGCTTTCCTAAGAAACCCTGGAATCCTGTAGAAAAGCCAATTCTCCTTAGTGCGGTCTCCCTGGAGAATCCCAATCCCAGTTGATGGCTGTCTTAAAGCCAAGTCACAAGACACTGAATTAATTAGCCTTCAGTTTGGAATTTGCTGACCCTCTTTGTGGTGTGTGTGTGTGCGTGTGTGCGTGCGTGAGTGTGCGCGTGCCTGGTATAACTTTATTGTTATATTCAGATAATGCCACAAGGTGGTGCCCAAATAGCAGTGAATTTCTCTTTCTCACATTTCCAAATGCCAGTCAGCTTCCTGACCAAGTTCTTTGCCCTTAAAGTACAGTCAACTATGTAGTAAAGGAGTTTTGTAAGGGATTCTGCTGATTTGGAAAGGTATGTCAAAATAGCAGGTGTTAACTCTAAACTCACCTTGATTTCTGTAGTAATTCCCCTGGTTCATGACTTGCAAAATCTTTTACAGACTGTATTTGAAATAATAGTCCTTGAGAGGAAGGAGTTAGGCTTATCCTCTGTATTTTATGGTGAATGGCTAGCCATGAAATTAGAACTTGTCATGTGGCACCTAAATTGTGTGTGGTCTGTTATCATCATAGGTCTTGATGAAAGTATTAAATAGAAGCCAAGCTTTTCTATTAAAAATGGAAGATGGATTTCCTAGATTTCTGCTTTTCTTTGTTTTTAGAAATAGTTATTCCCCTCCATCATATATGGTCATTTTGCCATGTTGGAATGGTGTGTTCAGAAGGTTTTTGGCTCTTGAAAATGCTCTGAAAATACTGAAATTTGGTTTGTCTCTGAAATTTTTTTCCTGTAAGACTGTAGTAGGAGATCTGACTAGAGCCCAGTGGCTACCATTTCCATTTGAGCAAGAACGCAAAAGAAGAATATTCAAAACTAATCTTTATCCTTATTGAAATATTTTTAAAGATCGGTGAAGTGGGAAGAACAGGCAATTATATTGAAGCAATAACACAGTTGAGAAATAGAATGAAAATACATACATTATCAGCAAGACCGGAATCTGGCCCTGCTAGAGTCTGACTTACTCCATACGCTTTTTATGTCTGTTAGCCCCGGATCTTCTCTTTTGTTACATACAAGAGTAACGTTGTTTCCACTTACAAAGCACTTGGAAAGTTAAAGATACTAACTCTTGGAATCAGGTAAGAGAAGACTAGGAAATCCTCCTGTCTCATGACTAAAGTTTGCTTATAATTTGGATTAAAGGAAAGTCATTGATTAGAGTGTACTACACTTTTCATACTGCCCTTACTTACAGAGAGAAAGCGACTGGAAGCCAAGCAACGGGAAGACGTCTGGGAAGGCAGAGACCAGTCTGCGGTTTGAACAGCACGCAAAGAAACGGATAGTTCCAAGAATTCAGAAATTATTTCCGTAGTCTTAGGAGGATCCTTCTAGAGTTCTGTGTACATGCAGAAGTGCATGTTAATGAAAGAAAGAGATAAAGCCATCAGGGCGCGCACTGCCTGGATGTAGAAAGAGGATGGACTCCTGTCCGTCTTTGCTTCTAACTGCAGTTGTTTGGAACTGCCTTACTGTGTTGGGCATGGAAGGGAGCCGTCAGCTAGGAAGCTGACTTGTGGCAACTTGGATGTGACTTCCAAGAGTCGTCTGGGCGTGGCAAGTCCCACTGTCAGCATGGCTCACGTGTCTAAGATGTTTGAAGCAGATATAAAACAGAGGATTCAAACCTGCCATGAAGGGAGATTCCGTCCCTGAAAGGCAGGGTGTTCTTTCGGGCCTCACAGAGCCGAGGGGTGGAGGAGGGAACAGTTAGTAGAGAGATGGAACAGTGTTTGACGTACTTGGTGCTCACAGAATCCACACTGTCACTTCCAGAACTCTGGAGCTGGTGAGCGGCAGCAGCTGTAGGTGTTTGGGCTCCAGAGTGCGCACTGAGCCAGGCACCCGGGGCACCACTGCGCCGCAGCACCGGGCATGCCCACTTCAGTCCCCTGGGAAGCCAGCCGTGGGAGCTGGGTGCTAGTCCCAGCGGGAGCGGCACTGCCATGTTGTGAGAGGGAGACATTAAAGCTCACTTGATGACCTGTATCACTGCTGTTTGTCAGTTTTGTCATTCTCACAAAAATCTTGGCGAACGTCTCTCCTCAGATCTACATCCCTATAAAGTCGCGCATGGGTTCATGGATCTGTGGGCCTCGTTGAGCCCAGCTGAGTAGACTGCTGGTCATCTGTCTCTGCCTGAGTATACTACAGAGATGCCTCTCTTGGGACTGGTATGTGGGAGCTCCCCTCCCCTTGGTGCCCTCTCTGGACATGCCCGCCCCAGCCTCGTGCCTTTGCCCGTTTCTGTCACATCTGATATTCTGCAGAAGGCTTTCGGCACACACGGCGTGTTTTCGATATCATCTTCTCAGCCTGAGCTGTAGGCACCTGGCAAACTACAGCAGACTCTCCATTACAGTGAAGAGTAGCCAGAATAAAACAAACCCCCCTGGGCAGAGAGAACTTTCCTAAGGACACTGACAAGTCTGAGCCACCAGTTCAGGCTTTATCCATCTCCAACTGCATTCTCATTGTTTTTGGAAAGAAGTTCTGCACTGAAGAAATGGCAGTGCTAGACCTTAATGGGTTGCGCTAGCAAGAAATTGTGTCCCATTGTGCTTTCATTGAGGGCAGCAGCCTCATATTTGTATGTGGCGCTCAGGACAATGATGGATTATTAGCATTGCCTAGAACATGGTAGAGTGGGGGCTCTGTTCAGACGCTCCTCAAATGACACTGGCCTTGGGTCTTTGCCCATCCAACTATCGCTGCTGCTATTCTGGTCTTAGAGCCTTCTTGCAGTTCCTCAGCTTTGTTTTTCTCATTCTTGGTCAGTTCTGAGAGTGTCCCCTGTTCCTGTTCAGGGCCTCACTTTCAAGTTTGGAGGATTAAATAAATCCCTCTCTGATCCTCTATTCCAGTACCTGACCCAGTGCACCTCTCTGACTTGTAGCTCTAGGGCTTGTGCTCTCTGTCTTCACAGGTCTGTTTGAACAGCATGGCTACGCTGGAAAGGAAAGGCAGGGGATGTAGCCAGGCTTCGTACTGCATGGTAGACTTCTGACGTATACCTTTGCTCTGTTTTGATTCTTCAAGGCTAAAGAGTGACCTTGGGCAGTAAAAGAGGTGATTGTTCCTATCACTTGTCTTCCCTTTTCTAATAGCATTTTGGCTTTTAAGGGCATTGTTAATGGTAATGTGGAGCCACATGTTTATTACCCAGTTTTCTTGACTACTCCTGGCTTTTAATGTACTGTTCTCACTCTAATGTTATCTACTAGGTGGCTAGTAGCATATGCTTTTTTTTTTTTTTTCAGCTAATGATCAGCTACTTCTAACTTTCAGATTTATCCTAGGAATTAGACCCAGAGAAGGAATTTCTTTTTAACGTACCTAAAGCTATGAAGTGTTGCTGCTTCCACAATTAGTAGAGAATGTGCTTTTCTTTTCTTGAGAGAGAGAGAGAGAGAGAGAGCGTGTGCAAGTGAGGGAGGGGCAGAGAGATGGAGGGGCAGAGAGATAGGGGGACAGAGGATCCGAAGTGGGCTCTGTTCTGACAGCAGAGAGCCTGATGTGGGGCTTGAACTCCCAAACTGAGGTCGTGACCTGAGTCGAAGTTGGATGAACCACCCAGGTGCCCTGCGAATGTGCTTTTTAGTTGTATTTTCCATGGATGTATGCTGGGTGGAGGTAAGAGGACCTGCCATGGGCGCAGCTTGGACTACATTGAGCTTGTGCTGATGGGACCCAAATCCTTGGCCCCGTCCATGCCGTCGCAAGCTGAGCCAACTGGAGAGCACCCTGTAGTTGCCTCTGGCTCCTTCGTTAGATATTCCAGAAGATCATGCATGTACTCTGCTAGGTGCTTTTATTGCTTCATACATGTTAACTGACAAAATCCCAGTATCACCTGGGCTTTGTAGTAGAAACGTACATCCTTTTGAATCCTAATATGCTCCCCATAGATTGAAGGTCTTGGTGGAATAGAAATTAATTAGCCTTCTAATTAGTAAGCCCAGGTTCCCAGCACTTGGGTGTCTCAGATTACAGAATGCGGGAATGAAAATCTTCGGACATTTTTGGTTCTGTCTGGAATTTGGTGGTTGTATTCTGTTAAAATTCCTCATCTAGTTACAAGTCATGCCACCACCAGTCTTCCCACGTCCTTCCCTTTCAACTCGGTGGTGTAACAGCATGGCCCTTGTATAGCTTTTTCCAAGAATTAGAACGGGCTACACCTATCAAGTGTGTGATGTGGGTGGCAAGACTGAGACCGGAGCCAGCGGCCGGCTGCCTGGTCTGCTTTTTCTGGCCCTCTTGGAAGCTGGATGCAGGAAGAAGCGGTGGGTAACCTCCCTGCCCGCGTCTAGTCCCCAGCCGCCGCACGCTCCCCCATGAGCTGCGCATTCCTTCACAGACCATTAGCTGCATGTGCGAGTATAATGTTGTTACTGTTGGGGAGAGGCTTGCTGGGTCCAGCAGGAAATCAGTCCTTCCCTTGTTTGCCTAAACTGCCATGCCAAGATATAATGCTCCCTTTGCCTGATGAAGGAGTAGAGAAGGTAGAGGAGGAGGAAAAAAGCACTTCTTTGTATTCAGAGAGGATAGCTCAAGATCATATCCCTTTTAACACCCTAAGAAGGGGGGACAGCTCACCTGCTGTGGGGAGGGGAGTGCTGTTGTAAATCTGCCCCATCTGCTGCTGTTCATGTCGGCTTTGCAGCCTCAGTTATAAAAGTTTACAGTCCTTGGACTTTTCCTTCTTGCCTCCTCCCTTTCATCCCTTAACCTTTCCAACCCATGTTTCAGCCCTGAGCCTGGGAAGGGAATTGGGAAGCAGACTATAGTCTGCTAATATCAAAGGCTAATATCATAGAAGTGCAATGGTGCTGTTGTGAGTAGTATTTGTGCCCAACACGTACTAGTCACCAGCTCAGCAAGAGTGGAAAGGGTTAGATTTCGTGGGCTGAGGACCGCTCAGAGCCATAGCCAGTCTTGTCTTTGTAGCTGTCCATGCTGAGCAACCTTTACTGGCATCAGGGCATCAGACCTGTAAGGATCATCTCTTATGTGTGTCTAATTTATTCCATGCAAAGTTCACTCCAGAAACTTGGTTGAGACCTGAAATTTAGGCCAGTCCTGAGATACACAGTGATCTTGATGGAGATTGGATTGCCTGCCAGGTGTATGGCATACTTTTTCCTTGGCAGAGGCCCTGGCAGGGGCCAGAGTCCATGTTACACAGCAGCCTTTCCACTTGGACATCTCTTGCTGCTCTGCAGGAAGACCCTACGTGGCCACTTCTGCAAGTCCTGACTCTTCTCAAGTGCTTAGTAGTTGGTGGTGCCGGCCCATCAGGAGATAAGGGGACGCCTGAGGCCTAAGCTTCCAGGATATTAGAAACACCCATATGTGCAGTAGGATAAAGCTAAAGGTACTGGAGCAGACTCTTAGAATGACAGGTGAGTTCTAGATGAGCACAGATCAAACAAGGGACTCAATTCATCAACTTCTCTGCCAGTTGTGACTTTGACACAAGTTGTGTTGCTTCGAGCTTCTAGCAGAGCTAACCCTGCCTCCTGTGTACTTCGCCCTCTACTCCTAAAACATTTGCAAAGCACCACAGTCCCTCTCTATGGAGACTGCTCCTGAGCCAAGAACTCTGGGGCAAGACCCAGGAAAGATGGGGTCTCCTTGTGGAAGAGCAGCTCATCCGAACAAAGCCTAGAGGCCACAGACCGTAGACCAAAAGGCCCTTAGGGGACAGGCCCAGAGTCCTCCTGAGGGAGCAGGACCATTTTGGTTTAATGATCTTGCCATCGAAGGGCTTCCTGAGCAGTTCTAGGTGCCACGTGGCACTGGCCTCTTTCCCTCTGAGTTAGAGCTCTGTGAAGGGCATGGCTCCAGTAAGCTGAGGTATCTGGTGTGTGGGCAGCAGCCGGAAGTGTGCAGTGATGGCTTCAGATGAGGTTGTTCCTGAGACGCTGCTCCTGCTCCAGGGCGAGCTCTGTGTTAGCTCGGTAGGAGTCTCCTGTGGACCAAAGAGGATCAGGTAAGCAAGTAGCCAGCCCTCCTGTGCTCTCATCTCTTCCCTGACAGCCTCTCTCACACACACACACACATTCTGCCCTGCTTACCCTTCACATTATGTCACTCATGGGCACAAACACCAATCCATTTTGTAGAGAGAGACCCTGACGTGTAGTTTCACAGACACAAGGAAGAAGAGGCTACTGAGTGGAAAGGGCTGTGCTGGTCATCCTTTGCCCACCCCCCATCCCCACCCCAGACTCCTCTACCTTTTCTGCTTTCTATGTGCTCTAGAGAATTGAGCCCCAGAGCTGGCCTCATCCTGGCCCCCTCAGCCTCTAGTTTCTGCTTGATTTAGGTCAATGGGTCCAGCAAGAGCAGGAGATCAGCGGATGGAAGGTGGGAGAGGTTGGGGTATTTCTTCTCTGTTCCTGTGGCGATGGCCTCCATCAGCTTCCCCGCCACACTCGAGCTTTCACCTGGCTCCTTCCTGTGTCCCTTCAAGCTGCAATGTGTTAACTGTTTTCAACTGTTGCTTATCCTCTCATTTCCTTAGTTCTGTTCACACACTACATACACAGTCCTTGCATGAAATAACTTTGTACCCTTCCCTGGTACGCTCTTGTTTTCTGCAGGGACCCTCAGAGTGGTCAGAACAGCACTATTTTTCTTCCCTCCCTCCCCGCCTGGGCCCCGGCAGCCTGCTCTCCACTGTGCAGCATAGGTTCTAGCTCCTGATGTCTCATTCAGTGGCAGCAAAATCTGCTCACACAATTTCAAATCCTTGGACTATTTCCCTCTTTCTCCTCTCGCTGTCTTCCATCTGTTGCTAGGCTCACCTTTTGAAAACATAAATCTGATCTTTTTGCTCCCCTTGACTGAAATTTGTCAGTGGCTCCCAGAAGCCCACAGGACAGGCATTCTCTTAGCAAGAACCATCATAACCCTCCCCGCAGAGAGCTTTAGTGGGTTTGAAGTATATAGCTCCATTTTAAAACAGAAAACCTCTTTGTGGTTAAGATTTTCTCTTCAGTCTTACAGCTCTATAGAAAGTGGTGGACTTGGACTTGGACTTGGATCCCAATGAAGCCTTGTCCCCAAACCTCTGAGGCCAAATCCTGTGCTCCTTGTCCTGTTGTTCCTTTCTTCCCTGACTTCTGCCCCTCCATAACCCAGCTCAGATGTCACTTCGTCTGGGAAATCTTGCTCGCCCCCAGGTCGTTGCTTTCTCTCCATGCTTGTTCAGCCTTAGTTCACGCTGGTTTGGAGGACTCAGGATTGGGGTTATCCATTTGCATGCCTGCTTACCCTGTTCACCACTCAGCTCCACGTTTTACTTCTATCTCTTCCTAGTGCCTGGCAGTGTTCAACACAAAAGTTGGTCTTAAATGTTTGCTGACTGATACGTGCAAAGGTGTGAATGCCAACACCCCATAGCAGATACAGGCATTTCATAACTTGAAGATAGAGGCATTGCTACTTTCCCTTACAGACAAGTGGGGCAACCGCCTCCTCACGCTGCCCCCCCCCCCCCCGAATCCCCGTGTCTTCCTCTGTCCAGTACTACAGACCTGCAAGTGTCCTGAGCCCTGTTCTCTGTGGCCGCCTTGTACGCTGTGCTCACAGCCGGGGATGGCAGCCCAGCTGGCTGACTTCCACTTTTGCCTGTGAGGCGGTCCACTTAGGACGGGGACAGCTAAGAAAGACCACGTGAATGGGGGAGTGAACAGTAACAGGAAGGATTCCTGGATAGATGGCGGCCCAAGTTTCCAGTGCAAACTGCCATAATGACAGAGGGGCACAGAAGTAGTTACTGGGTGAGGCTGCCAGTGGGACCGGTTGGATCTGGAAATTTGCCTGTGAAGATGTCAAAGGAAACCCCTCTCTGTACCATCCCTGGCCTTCTGCACACACAGGCCAGTCACACACGGACATGCATGTCCCCCGGCTCCCCGAGCCGGCCCCATGCGGGCTTGCACTTACCTGTGTGGCAGTTGTGCAGCCAGACCCGGTGCCCGTCATACTTGCAGCGGCACCGCATCATGTTGTTAGAGAAATCGGACTCTGCCACCTCGTATTTGGGGTTCACGACCACCTGGAGTGAGAGAGGGGCACAGCTGAAAGCAGGTGATGTGGCTTCTGGGTTGGCAGAGGCTAGGATAATTCTTTACATTTCCTGTCGTCTCACAACGGGTATTTCTACTCTTCATTCGTCCTCACGGCCACCCAGAAGGCAGGCACTCCTGCTGCTATTTTACATTGTCCACCGAATCAAGACCCAAACCTAGGGTCCTCTGGATCCTCATTCAGTGTTCTTTCCCCATAGCAGAGCTCCTTCACGTGCCAGACCTGTGGGAGACCCTACTTGTGAGACCCTCTTCCTTCATTTGACCTCAGGGAAACTTCTGGAATATGTGCAGGAAATGGAGTTTCTGTGGGGAATCCCCAGGCCCCCTTACCTGGAAGATATAATTCCCAGGACCCACATCTGTGATGTCCACCCACTGGCAATCAATGTCATGCCGGTAGGTGTCCCAGCAGCCGACAGTCACGCCCTGCTCCCCAAAGTTGGCACACGCATAGCGCTTCTGCAGTCCTGTGAGGGAGGGCGCTGACGGTTAGCGGGGCAGTGAGAGGTGCTTGGGACCAAGCACTCTGCCAGGCCCTTCACGTTACTGCTTAATCTTCACGCCGCTCATACCACGAAGTGCAATCAGATTAGGGGCCTGCGGTTCCGTTACATAACTTGCCTGAGTATCAGAGCCAGAATTCCTACTAACCATCAACCCAGCGCTGTAGCAAACCCCCATCTATGGTGATTATTTCTTCGGATGCTCTAGTGGAAATTCCTGTTGGCCTAGGAAATACGGTTGGACGGTTCCAGCCCTACGTGCTAATAATACATTTGTCCAGCCCTTTGAAGAGCCAGTGTTTGCCATGCTGTTCATAAGGGCAAGGAACTGTGGGTATGCAAATAGGAATCAATCTGTGCCCTTGAGGGAAACAGCCCTGCAACTACTATCCAAAATAGAAAGTATTAAGTATTTAGAAGCCGCAGGAAGTGTGTTGGGAATGGAGGCAGTGGACCTTCCCCCTAAGATGTCGGAAGGTGAGATACTGCTGTTTCTGAATTGCCTGGAGTGCTGACAGTTGCCAGGCCGGTCTCCAGGTGCCTGAGGTGGTCTTGCCTGAGGGCAGAAGGGAACCTCACCCTGAGGGGGCTGAGGAATAGAACACAAGGAGGATATGCTGACGGGAAACCATATACCTGTGGGGCAATTTGTGTCCTCCAGGCAGAAGCTGGCCTTGTGCCCCTCAGCCACCTTGGAGCCATTGAGCGTGAGGAGGTCGTAGTGGGTGAAAACCTCGATGCTGTGGTAGTGCCTGCAGAAGGGGAAGAGGGTGAGCCCGGGAACAACAGGAGAGGTTCCTCTGGAGGAGCTGGCAGGGCAGTGCCCTCTCTCTCCAGCCCAAGGTTAGCGGGACCCACTGTCTGCTTTCCCGTCACCCCCTAGGGTGTGTTGTGCCCACCACCTAGGGTGTTACCCCAGGGGAGGAGGGGTAAGCGCTGCCCTGCTAGCCTCCAGGAGGCTGGCGCCTGGCTACTGGCCAATCAGAAGTGGCAGGAAGGGACCCTTCTATGGGCCAGCCTAGGAGCCCAGCTGCTGAGGAGAGGGGTCCTTGTGTGCTGGGACCAAATTGCTACCATTGTTTCCAATCCGGTTCTAATGACAACTGTGTCCATGCCGCAGGAAAAAGTGCTCATTATCTCAACAAGGCCAAGTCTCAAAGTCCCTGCCCATTCCACGCTGCTCTCCCCACACATGCTGTGTCCTGAAGAAGAAAACACCATTTTTCCATTCTGCCTTTGTTACAGGCATTGTCTGTCCTGTCTGGGTTGGAGACTCCTGATAGGAAAGAACGCCCATTGTCTCCTTTTAGTGCCAGCGCTCATGCTTTTCTTTGGAGGCCTTGCTCTGCTGCAGCAGAAACCAGCAAACTTTTTCTGCAGAGCTAGCATCCTGGATGGGATGGCTATTTTGGGTCTTCGGGTTTCTAGGAGTCCCCACTTTATGTGGTTTTTAAAGACAAGGCCCAAAGTCCAATGTAGAGAAACTGTCCAGCATTCCAACAGAGACCAGCTCAGCCGGCAATGGCTGGGAGATGCACTCTGTGAGCACCATCAACTGGGGTACACCCAGGACAGGCAAGGGAGTGGCCGGCTGGTGGGGCCGGTTGATGCTCCTGGGTTCCCTACGGGCTCCTGGAGGCAAAGCCAGTAAGACGTCTAAGAAGGAAGCCTCTTACCCAGAGTGCACACCCCTCCCAGGAAAGTGCGTGGGGCCAGGGGAAGACCAGACTGGTTTGGCTCCTGGACTCTGCCTTTTGTCTCTCCAGAGCCAAGGCTCTCACCTGTGGCACTGGTGCCAAATCCAGCTGTGGCGGCCCGTCTTGGGACGGAAGTCAGCCCGGCCCAGGTTGTAGATCTGTGAGGAGAAGCGCAAGAGGCGCCGGTGCCCGTAGGGCCAGTCCATGTGGTCAGCAGACTGGGACAGGCAGTTCTCTTCGTGGGCACAGTAGAGCTGGCTGAGCGGGCGGTCCTCCAAGTAAGCTGTCTCCTGCACCAGCTGGGCGTTCATCACGAGGTCCGGGGCACCTGGGGCCACAGGAGGCACAGGGTCGTGCAAAAAGTAGGAGGGCAGCTGTTTCACTCTCGGGCGTGGGGAGACAGGCGTGCC
The DNA here is from genome assembly GCF_006229205.1 of Suricata suricatta. Lineage (NCBI taxonomy): Eukaryota > Metazoa > Chordata > Mammalia > Carnivora > Herpestidae > Suricata > Suricata suricatta. The sequence goes on from NC_043701.1 coordinate 157,203,551, forward strand.
CCTAAACCAAGCTCGTGGAGGAGCCACCAGAAGAGTAGGGAGGTTTAGGAGTTCGGACTGGTGAGTTCTAGTTCTAGTAACAAAGGAACGATCAATTACCGTAGCCTGGGACGCAGGTACAGTGTCGCCATTAAGCGTGATGGCTTGGGAGCCAGGCTGCCTTGGTTCAAATCCTGCCTAACTTCTGACTACACCATTAACTAGCTCAGTAACTTGCTTAACCTTTTGTCTCTCATTTCCCTCATCCATTAGAGAGGGATAGTAATAATGTTAACAGTGCCAATACTGGGACGTGCTTAGGTCATTGTCTGGTAAGCACGCAGTGGACACTCAACTGACTGAGCCACCCAGGTGCCCCTGTAAGCTAGTTTTTCTTTTGCCAGATGCTCCTCAGCTCACAGGTGCCTTTGCGTGGTCTGGCTCACAGCCCCTCGTTAGCCAGGCTGCCTCCAGCTTGGCTTCCTCAGCTCGCTCACTCCTTTGGGGTCTCGGTTCCTTCAAGGTAGGGGGTAGAGGGGAGGGGGCTGGCAGGGAGAGTTGGAGGGTTCGTCTGTGAGCCTGCTCCAGAGCGCTGCCATTCTGGTCCGTTCTGCTGCAGTCCTAGTCCTGTGCCTCCTCCAAGGCTCCTGTCCTAGCCTGACGGCCATCCTGGGTGTTCACACCCTGTGGACACTTCTTGTGCTTCTCTGTGCGTAAATGTCCACAATGCCAGAAAGGCTGCTCAGTGCCTCTTCTGTTCCCTTCCTGTCACGGGGGCCCTTACCCCCCGCTTGGGAGCTTCATGTCTCCCCTCTACAGAAATATGGAGGCCCGTTCTCAATGCTTGCTCTTGCAAACGCAAGGTTACAGTTTAGATTTTGGTAGAGGCATCGCCTGGCTGGGCCTAGGTGCTGAGGCTGGTGGGAGGGAGCTGCTGGTTTATTCC
>NC_043701.1:157204575-157217639 GCF_006229205.1 Suricata suricatta
GAGAAAAATCACAGGAGAGATATGGATGGTCCCACAGGTGGCAGGTCGCCTGTCTGGGCTCAACCATTGTGAAGTGCCCAAAGCATTCACCAGATAGTAGACCAGGGAGGGGGTGCAGGGTTTCCAGGCTGGGGGGAGACTGGGGAGCAGGCCCCCAACGTGCTGGCAACCTTGGTGCCGGGAAGGCCCACTCCAGTGCCACATGACCCTGCAGGCGAGGGTCACTGACAAAGATGAAGGCTGTCTTGGCCTGCAAGGTTGGCTGGGAACAAGGTCAAGTGGCCACACACATTGGTGCCAGCCTGCAGCCTTTGGACTGGCTACAGTTATCATGGCATCGACCTGGTTGGCAGATGTCACAAAGACACTGCCACCCTGAGAATCTGAGTGTGGGGGGTGGACTGAAGCCTCAGAACAGGCTTGTGGCTGTTGGGCAAACCCTGCCACTCCGGAGGAGGACACCCAGCAGGCCGTGCGCGCCCCTCACAGTTACATTCCCTGCACAACAGCTTTCAGACTCTTCTTCCTACAAACTCCACTACAAAATACATTTTGCGCTGTGGCCTTGTACACACGTACGCAATCCTGGGATACTGCCCTAAGTGTGACACATGCTTTCATTTTCTATCCTGTTTCTTTTTTCTTTTTTTTTTTTTAACTATTGGTCACGGCATGAAAATTGAAAACCACTGTTGGGTATCCTTGTGTTTTCTCATGCTCTCTGTTTTAATCCTCACAATAACTCCATGAGCCAAGCAGGGCAGGGCTGGATCCCCACAGGATGGGGGACTTGGCCACACAGCTGGTAATGGCAGAACCAGTGCTCCAAGTCCAGCCCTTCAACCTCCACGCTTCTGGGAGCAGCTCTTAGGCCCTCCAGGAGAATGGGAGGTGCAGGCTCTCCAAATTGGGGAAGGCCAGGGGGAGCGGGGGGCAGGACCCAGGTCCATTTGTCCCACTGGCACCGTGGACATTACTCACTGTCTGTGCAGGAAACTCCGGCCGAGAAGCGCCCTGCGCCGTGGGAGCAGTGCACCGGCCCGTGGCGCGAACACTGCTGCAGGGCGAGCTCTGTGCCTGAGCAGCGCACGCCGCTCATCACTACCTCTCCAGCCCCGGGCGTCCCCTGCCAGTACCAGGTGTCCTGAGAAAACAGCGAGCGGCACCCAGTTCAGGCTGAGGGGTAATTTGGAATCCTCTCCTCTGATGCCCACGCTCTAGAACCCTATTGGAGTACCCCTGCCCGCCTGTGCCCGGCCTGGGCTCCGAAGTCTTCAGTGATGGGCCACTCTCTGCTACTCATGCCCCACCCAGAGCAGAAGTTTCTTCCACTGCACTGAGACAGGGAGATCCTCTGCTGCTGGCTTTGCCCCCACCCTCTTCCACACGACTGCCCTTAGCTATTGAAGACAAGGGCCCTGTCCCCTTGCTGCCCACTGAGGTGGCCTGCCCCATTTCTCCAGCTGTGCTTCGTGTCACCCTGGGGGTCGGCTGTGCGCAGGGTTGGCCCCAGTTCTCTAGGTGAAGTGTCCTGCAGCCCCACCGGCCAGGCGGGCCCAGCCAAGGACGATGTACCATGGCAGCCACACCCTGGCCTTGTGATTTTCTTTCCTTAAAGTCTCTTGAATGTAGCCCTATATCCCCCAGGACTGCCACTAGCCTGGGCCACACCAGCGTCACTTCTCAGCTGGGCTACTGCCACATCCATGTTCATCTCCACCCCAGCAGTGTGCCGAACAGCACAGAAGAGAGTTTTGAAAAATGTGCATTGCAGACTTTGAACGGTCTGCCACCTCCTCCCTCCCTCACACATCACACCACTGGTCCTTGATAGCCCCCACTCCGGTCCCGGTCTCTGATTCCCCCAACTGGGTCAAGCCTCCTTGGGCAGCAGGGCCTCTAACTGGGCTGTCCCCACCCCACCTTCTCCGGTGAACTTCTAGCCATCTTTCCTACAGACAAAAGTATGTGCCTGGTGCATGGTTTTCTGGTCACCGCCTTCCTCACTTTACCGACTGTCCTGTGAAGCAGGAGCTACATCTTGTTCTCCACACTGTCCCCAGTGCCTAGCATTCTATCGGCCCACAGTGTCACTCAATAATTCATCACTAAAGGAATGCAGGAAGGGTTAGCAATGGTAGCACAGGGCGTTTGGAAACACAACAGGGACCCACCTTGATCGCGTGGTTGGCAAAACCCAGGCCGAGCTGTCGGCAGGCCACCATGGCTTCGGTGAGCCCCCAGTGGTCGCTGCACACGGCCCCCCAGCGTTGGACTCCATTCACCTCCACCTGCACCTCCACCACGCCCTCCTCGGGGCTGCGCCCACCAGCCAGGCGCACCTGCAAGGTCACAGGTGTGTGAGCAGGGCAGCAGCCTCACGGGGAGGGGGCGGGGAGGGCTCCGGACGCCAGCCTGGACCTGCCTGGCCTAGCTCACTGTGCAGCCCTGGGCACACTCCTCTGGGTTGTCTCCTTCTCTGTTCCTTGGGGCATTTTGCTAGATAGTGTCCCCACTAGGGAAACCTGAGTCTAGGTGCCTCATCCGAGGCTCCTGTTCTGGTCTTCGTGCTTCTCTTACCTGAAATTCTACCATTAATGATGGCTTGCCAATGGCAAAGGGCTTTCATATCTATCATCCCATTCACAATAACCCTATGAGATAATTAACCTCAAATTACAGAAGAGCCACGATCAGAGACAGGAGCGACTTGTCTACCACCCATGTTTGTTGGGCACTTGAAGTCTGCCCAGCCCACACAGCCTGGCCAGTGCCTCTCCCCAGCGCTGACAGCCCTGCGGCCCTCTGTCCTAGCCACCTTCGTTTCCCGCCTCCCCGGGGACCTGAGAGGCTGTGGTGGGACAGTGCATCCACCTTGAGTGCCCGCCACCACTGGACATCTCTGAAGGCCAGAACCTGGCCCTCAGGGGATGTAGGTCAGGCCAGGGACCTCGAGGAGAGGGCTTTCCAGACCGGCTCTGAGAATGCCCCGTCTCCTGGCTCCATGTGCCCTGGGGCTCTCTCAGGGCTTCCCAACCCCGGGCCTGAGGCCACGCCCAAGTCTGAGCTCACCTGATTCTGGAAGCCCATGTTAGGGACATTGCACCTGACGGCGGCATCATTCTCATGTTGACAACCATTCTGGGACCCTTCCAGGGAGGGGCAGTCACTGAGGGTCCGTTCATATCCCCGGCAGCGCACCTCACTCAGGTGGATGGGCCCCAGCCCTATGGGGGAGAGGGAGAGAGGCTGTGCAAGGTCTGTCTCCGTAACCCCACACCTGTGGTTTCCCCTCCACAGACAGGGAGACCTTCCTGTCCTGGGCCCTGAACACCAAGGGACGGACCCTGGGCACATCCAAGTCCTCCTGCCCCACCCCAGGCCTCCTCACTTACCTTGACCCAGCTGCGCCCCAAAGAGGGCCTCCCGAGCAGAGCCAAAGCCAAGCTGACGACACACAACGCTGGCGGAGATGAGGTTCCATCCGTGGTCGCAGACTGTACCCCACTGGTGGTTCCTGAGCACCTCCACCCGGCCCTCACCCACCTGGGCCCCAGAGCGGAGGCGCATCTTCAACTCCTGCTGCAAGAAAACCGGCTTCTGAGAGGGCTGAGCCATGGCGGGGAGCCTGGGCGCACCCCTTCACGCTGGGCGAGCCAATGACAGGGAGTTCCAGTCCCGCCTCTGACAGCTCAGGGCTATTACCTCCAATAAACCGTTTTTCTCAAGTCCTTTTCTTCTTGACAAAGACCCATCACAGGGGCAGTAGTAGGAACAAGGGAGCCTTACAGGTTGGGGTTCTTGGGCCTCTTGAGCCCCTCCCTGATCTCTAGGGGCGTGGGTCCCTTCCTTTTGTCCAGCCTTGGCTTCTTCCTTGTCCTTTGGGGCCGAACTAGACCGATGCTTCCCAAAAGGATGTGTGAGATGACTTGAGAGCCGTGCGCACGGCCTTAATCAAGCTGACTTGACAAGCACTGCTTCTCCCCCAGTCCCTCCTGTTGCATGGAGGAGGCCATCCCACTGGTGGGGCCACCATGTCTGCAACACCTCACCACCACTTGCTTGTTGCTTTTTATAACAAAGGACCAGGCTCAGGTTCAATACCTTCGGGCCTCAACTGGGTGTTAGCTACAATGTAATTACTGTTTTAATGGTTGCCTTCTATTCATGGCAAGTGATGTCAGCTTTCCATTTATGGTTGGGTTATAAATGGTTCCTTTTAAATAAATTCCAAGTTTCTACCATGCTGTGTCCTCCTCCCCGTCTGCACCAATGCCGCCTCGGTGGGGGTGGTTCGTCTGTCCCCTCCACTCCCCTCCTGCCTGTCCTGGAGAGCCCCTGCCCACCAGTCCCTTCCACCCGCTCCTGCTCAGACCCTGCCCGGCCCACCTCTGCCCAGGACTCCTTGCGCCCAGGCTTTGCCTTCGAGGGGCGGAAGCGGGGCCCCGCCACACAGCTGACCACAGCGTGCATTCCGCCAGGGCAGGCCGGCCGCAGCTTGCCCCGTGCTGGAGCCACCTGCACCTGGCAGTTGGCCATGTGGGGCTCTGTCCCCAGGCAGTTGACCCGGTGGATCCAGAAGGAATTCTTCTGTGTCAGGCTCTTCAGCCTGGAAGACAAGGGAGACTGAGGGTGGGGAGGGGCTGAGGGAGCTCAGGAGTCAGGCAGGCCAGGGCCCGGGGGAGGAAAGGGACACACCCTCCCCTAAGTGCCACACTCCTCTGCACCCTCCCCTAAGGAAGCTGCTCCTCACCTAGACTTGGGGTCTTTCATCTTCAAGTTCCAGACTTTCCTAGGTGGGAGAAAACAGACAGGGATGGAGTGGGTGCAGGAGACCCCTGGGCCCTGACTCCTCAGAGCTGGTCTTGAGTTTGCAATAGAACTCAGTCTGTAAACTTGGCCTCGTTAGGTCAATGCTGAGCTTCTGGCAACTCTGGCACGGTGTCTCTGCACAGTTATCGATGATCTCCATTTCCCAGGGAGAGACCCGGGATCCAGCAAGTTCCCCCAACTAGTCCCCAACCAGGGCTGCTACTGCACTGGACTGCGCCTGAGTGGGCAGTCCTCCAGCATGCCCTCTCCCCATATGCAGATGAAGGGGAGCCTTTAGGGAGCGCCCTGAGAAAAGGGGAAGGGTCCTCCGATCCTCCAGGGGCGGGCGCAAGATGGAGCCCTTGCTGGTAGGGCTGCCCACTCAGAGCCTATAATCAGGGCTGCCCTCCTCACGGGTGCCAGGCGCATCGACTAGGCCCAGAGGTGCAATTACAGGCAGTGGGGAGTCAGGGGCCCGCATCCCAGTCATCCCCAGGGACAGCCACGCGGCTGGTGTTTGGGAGCAGGCCCAGGTAAGACAGAGATGCAGGACAGAGCCACTAAACTGACTGGGAGTGTACAAGGGGTTGGGGGAGGGACTTCTCCCTTGATGAGAAACACGTCTAGTTTTTATTAGCACAGAGCTGGTGACCATTTAGAGGCTGATGCAACCCTGTGACAGTTGTGTCACGTTTTTGACAGAGTATTTTTATGTTTCCTCTCCCAAATGCTGCCCCACCCCACGTCCTGCTCACACGTGATGCAGTCAAAGCCTGGCTCAGATCAGAGTGGAGGAAATTCCCCGTGGACTGGCTTATCGAGGCCCCGGGGGCCCTACTGAGGGCCCACAGCCTGGCACGGGCAGAGCTCAGGCCTGTCTATACCTGTGGGCGCCGCCCTAAGTAGCTTCAGTCAAGGCCAGCTTTTAAGCAGGGACACAGGTTTGCGTTCAGTTGTTTTCATCTGGGGAACATTCTGTACTACAGGCAATTCTTTTCATATAATTTACAAGTACAGCGTTTTCCTAACCGTTTCTAGGTTCTTCCCAGGGTCTCCAAGTTAGTCCTCTTGCTCCTCCTCCTCATGAGAGACACAGAAGTCCAGCTGGGCCTGGTTCCCTCCCAGCCCCACACCCAGTGCCACAGACACCACCCTGCCCACCTTGAAGTCTGCAAGTTCCCACACGTCATACGCGTCAATAACACACACACAGGCGCACACACGTATGCTCGCATATGGGTGCATGCACTCAGCCACTGCCCCACGGACCCCCGCCCCCCTCCCCTGCCCCTCTCTGCCCAAGTGCCCTCCTACCTGTAGTAATGGCTGTTGACGGGTGCCTCGCTGGGGAAGCCCAGCATCCCACACACCACCTTGCTGTTGTTCCTGGTCCAGCCCTGGTCACACACCTGCCGCCAGTGGCCCTCGTACTTCACCTCCACCGCTCCCTCAGTCACCAGGCTATGCCGCTTGGCGCTGGCGAGAATGGGCTTGAGCCGCACCTCCTCCAGCCGCCGGCCCTGCAGGGTGCAGAACCACGGTGGGCCCCAGGATTTCTGCCCCTACCGAGCCCGCTATAGGTCTTCACATGGGAGAGCCGGGGCTCAGAGCGCTGAGAGATGACCCCATCCAGCCCCGCAATGGACAGACCAGGAAACAGAGGCCCAGAGACCATGTCATCTGTCAAAGCCACACTGAGCATGAGAGAACCTTGGTTTATCTGTGGTCCTCTCCTCAACTCCAAAGAGAACCAGGCAGGTCTGTGCATTCCCTGGGATCAGGGTCAGGACCCTTGGAGTTTGGGAGGTTTCCACTGGGCACATAGGAGCCTTCTCTGTGTCACCCTGGGGAGAGCTGAGGATGGGCACACAAGCTGTTTGAGACTCCCAGCAGGATCCTTGGCCTATGGGACCCTTGCCCTAGCCCTGGGGTGACTTAGACCATGAAGACCACCCAACCCTGGCCTGCTGCAGGGCCTGTGGGCCAAGGCCAGCTGTCCTAAGGCTGGGGCTTCCTGGAAGTGGAGCATAGAAGCCAGGACCTGCCCTGCCTGCTCCTGGTGTTTGGCTTGGGCTGTTTTTAGCTCGAAGTTGTTTGTGCCGGGAAGAGGCAGCAATTGTGGCTGGGCCTTGTGGGTGAGGCAGACCCTCACCCCCTTCTGCCTCCCCTATGGGGAGCAGCTTCAGTGATTCCCAGCAGGCCCAGCCTGAACCCCCAACCTGTCCTGCTGCAAGCTGAGCCCTCTGTCCATGCACCATGTCCCACCAACATGACGTGGGGCCCCAAGGATACTTCTCAGCCACTCTGCTGCCTTCCCCTTCCCTCTTCCTCCAGGTTCATTGCCCAGAGCCTCTCTGTCCCATGACCCAACCCTTGGCTCCTCACCTGGGGCCCAAGGGCATTGGAGACTCGCTCAGAAAGATAGCCACGCTGGCGCCGGGGGTGACACACCACCCCAATGTCCTCTGAGTGACTGCAGTCACTGACACCCCAGCCATTGGACATGCACTGGTCCAGCGAGCTCTCTGTGCCCATACAGCGCACATTGTCCAGCCAGATGGGTCCTGTGGGCAGGGGATGGGTAATGCTTAGGGACAAAGAAGCAAGTCACAAGCTGTGCCTCTTTCATAGCTATCAAGAGTTATCAATTGTCTTCTTCCAGAGCCTGAGTAGAAAGTAGGGGTGGGGGAGAGGAGTTGGTTCTCCTGGGATCTTGGTATCTACAACCTTACTTGCTGCCTCCTTTTAGCAGCAGGTCCTGTAGAATCTGTTTTTGGAAAATGCCAGGTAGGTTTAGTAATAATATCTATCTGTCCACCCAAATCCATTTGTTCACTCAACAGCATTTGCTGAGAACCTACTGTGTGCCAATCACTCCGTAAGAATGGAGTAGGGTGGTGGTGGGCACCACACTGTAGGTGAGAGTGGGAGAGTCGGAGCAGGGGTCACGTGCAGCTGGGGCACTCAGAAAATACCTCATGGAGGAGGTCATTTGAGCTGGGTATTAAAGGATGGGCAGGAGCCTGTTGAAGCCTCAGGGAGCTCAGCCTTTGAGAGAGACCCACTATCATCTCCTCGTCCTCCTGCTGGGCAGCACCAGGCACTCACCCTCCCCTTGGCCATACTTGGCACTGTGAGCCCAGGTCAAGGCTGTTTCAAAGCCCAGTTGGCGGCAGGCCACCGTGGCCTCCTGGAGAGCGAAGTCATCATCACACACAGTGCCCCACTGGCCCTGGTACAGCACCTCCAGGCGGCCCTCCTCTGGCCTGCTCCCTGGGCCCACCAGCCGTAGCTTCGTGGTGCCCAGTGACTGTAGCCTGCAAGGAGGGGCCTGGAGCAGGAGCAGGAGCAGCAGGAGCAGGGAGAGGGCAGCTGGTAGGGGCCACATCGTGGCGACTTCAAGGGCAGCTGGGGCCAAGGCACCTGGGGAATGAGTAAACGTGACAGTGATCACCACCTCTACCCTTGACCTAGGCCTCTTCTGCTGGCTGGTAGGGACAAAAGATGGTAGAGCCCCTCCACGTGTGCGTGTGCATATGCACATGTGTGCATAGAGGCATCCATGGAGTCTGGGCTCTTAGATTAGGCAACTTGGTCTAAACCCACACTGTCCATGTGACTTTGAGGAAGCTTAACCTTATTAAGTCTCAATTTCCTTATCTGTAAAGTGGGGATAATAATCCTTGTCCCGGTGTGGTGAGTGTTAAGTAAAATACTATAGATAAAGTGCTTAGCACAAACCTACCCCCCAGCACTCAGTAACTAGCCATTCTCAATACAGTCCTATACGTAGGTTGAAGGGGTGGCCTACCCTTTGAGTCACAGGGGAGCCCCCAGGGTGCCCTTAGTTCCAGAACAGCTACCCCAGGGCCATTGCTCTTCTTGCACCCTGGCCACCCTCACTGTGGAAGGCACATGGAATGCGAGAGTGGAAACAAGAGGGGGGGGCGTCCAGGCCTCTATCACTCATTTGCTGTGTGGCTGGCTTGGGAAAGTCTCTTAATTCTCCAGGTCTTAATTCCTTATTTCTAAAGTGAGGAAACTGAACCAAAAATTGTCCAATACTTCCTCCAGGTCAGATAGTCTAGGATATCTTCAAGCTCTGGGTCCACCTAGACACATGATTCATTGATTCAACCAACATTTTTGGAATGCTTGCCTCAGGCCAACTATTAGGCCAGGTGCCAGGACACAGAAGAGGAGACATCAAACACTAGCCCCCGCTGTCATAGAGCTCAGAGAAGGGGAGCAGAAAAGGCTCTCAGAGAGGGGATACTTAATCAGGGCCTTGGTGGCTAATAAGGGTTCTCCCCTGGTGGGGAAAGGGGTCTTGCAGGCAGGGTGGGTAAAGGCTCCTGCCCATCCTTTAATACCCACGTCCTGCTCTTGCAGAGACTCCTCTCTTTCCCTTGTGCTGTAGTACTGGAGGCCTGGAGGGGGCAGGGGCGGGGGCGGAGGCACAGGCTGGGGTCCCGATAACCAAGGGCCTTGGGCACCATCAGACGGTTGCTCTTCATTTTGTAGGAAGTGAGGGCCGTGGGACGGTTTTAGGCAATGAGCCCACACCAGAGACAGCGTCCCGTAATCACAACAGGTGCTCTTTGGGTCCTTAGAGGGGGCTGAGGTTAAGGGCTGGTTGTCTCCCCCTCACACATTAGCGCCTTGATCCTGGAGCACTGGGGAGAGCGGAGAGCTGGTTAGGGCCACCAGAGCGTCTGCAGCCACCAACGCTGAAGCTCCTCCACTGCCAGGCTCTGCAGCTGGGGGAGGGGTTGAGGCTGGCCTGGAACAGGGGGAGAACGCTGGGTCCTTGACTCCCTGTTCAATGCCTGAGTCCTAAGAGAGCTCATTCTGGGTCCCTGGGTGCCTCAGTCAGTTATGTGTCTCACTTCGGCTCAGGTCATGATCTCACCACGGTTCATGAGTTTAAGCTCTGCCACGGGCTCTGCACTGACAACTCAGAGCCTGGAGCCTGCTTCAGATTCTGTGTCTCCCCTCTCTCTGCCCCTTCCCCGCTCATGCTCTTTCTCTCAAAAATAAATAAACTTAAAGAAAAGAGACAGAGCTCATTCTGGGGAGACTCCCTCTTCCATGGTCCCCGCTGCCACCAGGAGACTGCATAGCTGGTCAGTTGTAGCAGGCAGTGCCTCACAGGGCCCCTGCCACTCCTGTCCCCACAGACTGGTAGTCTGGCTGGGAATCAGTCCTTGCTCCTTCCTGCACACAACCGCCCCCCCCCTCCCACCCCTGCCTTCAGCCACTAATCCTCCTGCTTTGGTAAGCCCAGGGTTGGGTGGAGTGGGCTCCCAGGGGCATACTAGATGGGCTCAGGGAGGATGCTCCATGGGGACGGCGGCTCTGTGCCCCCAGTGCCCAGGACAGTGCCAGCTACGTATGTAGGTGACAGCAGAAAATATCACGGCTGGGAACGGCACTGCACAGCACTTAACACTTACACACCGGGAGTCAGACCGCCTGCTTTCACATTCCGCTTCCCACCAATAGTTTCTGGATAGTCTGGGGCAAGGGATTTAATTTCTCAGGGCCACAGTTTTGCCTCTGTAATGGGGATGGTAAATAGCACCTACCTCATAGAATTCTTGTACTGATTAAATGAGTGATGACCACATGTTAAGCCCTTAGAAGAGAAGCTCTCCATTGACAGGTAACTATTATTAACAGCAGCTGTAACCACCACTCTGGCACCGTTGGTTGGTCTGGGTTGGTTATAGCCCCTCTTGGATAAAGAAGGAATGGAGGCCACACCCTAACTCATCAGCAAGTCCCCGGTCCCCTTCTTTGTGACCTTCTCCAGATCTGCCTCTTGTCCCTCGGAGCCCAGGTTCTCCTTGCTCCCTCCCTGGGGCGGGGTGTTGTCTCCTCTCCATCCTCACCATTAAGTCTCTTCCCACCACGATCCCTCCTGCACTTCCTTTCCAGACTTAAACACTGTTTTCTTTATGTGACTCCCCACTCTGGAACCTGTGGGGCTCCTGACCCACTGACACTGAGCAGTGTGCTCTCTGCTGCTTGGGATGTGCCCTTCCCTCCTCTGGGCACCCCGAAGGAGGAGGCGGACAGTTATGGACTGAGCCCAATGGAAGTCACGGTGGGTAGGGACCTTCCCCAGATGATGAGAGGGTGGGAAGGACTGGGTTCAGGGCCCTCCAACTGTTAGGACCCACTGGGACTGACCTGAGAGATGACCCCACCCCCTGCTCTTGCCCCCATCCCCCGGGAGCCCTCACTCTGCCACCAAATGGCTATGTGACTTGGGTCAGGGGCTTTCCTCTCTCTCTGAGACTCAGATGTGACACCTATAGTATGAGGAGATAGCACTTGGGGTCCTGCTAGTGATGGGCCACGGGGAGGCCACGGGGAGGCCAGGCAGGTCTGCTGTGTGGCTTTTGGCTGCTGTTCCACAGCACTGTGGAGAGCTTATTGGAGGCTGCACATAGTCCTGGGCCCATAGGTTCCCTCCTCTCCTCACCAAGGGGCCTGCCTGGAGGCCAGGGGCAGGCTTCCGCTGCAGGACCCCAGGATGGGGGTGGGGGGAGGCAGCAGTGGGAACTGAGAGTCAGACGTGGGGAGGGCCCCTCTTCCCAGCCTTCCCACCACTGCAGGGCCCCCTGTAGTTTCCGCTCACCGCAAACTTGCCTTCTCACCATTCTCCAAACATACCCAAACCTCTCCACATCCCAAACCTCTGCTCTCACTGCTTGAGGTACCCTTCCCTCTGTCTCCGACTGTTTAATTACGACACCCAGCTCCAATGCGGCACCTCCGTCAAGCCCTCCCAGGCCCTCGCCTTCCTAGCACTTGGTGTTGCTTCCTATCTCCACCACCAGCCTCCACAGTGTCTCCCCAGAACTGTTCTTCCAGCGCCCAGCACCGCGGAGATGACCAGGCTGGGAAGCCTGCCTTAGAGAAGGAAACAGCCTCCAAGGTGGCAGTTCTTTTCGCAAGTGAGGGAGAAGGGGACAGGGTAGGAAGGTGGTGGTAGTGGTGGTGGGTGGCTAATAATAATGATTAGTTATTAGAACACATTTAAAACTATCCATGGCATTCTTATCTCTACCTCATAGATATGAAGCTAAATAACTTGCCCAGCTGGGATTCAAACCCGGGAAGCCTGGCTCCAGAAGTGGGGCTCTCAGCCACAAGAGAGATGGACGCAGGAGGAGGAGGGGAAGAAGGAAGGGAGGCAGGGAGATGAATGAAATTCCACCCTGTTGCTGGCTGATTGATGGCCCAGCCGTGGTGTGAGGGCACTGGGGTTGGTGCCAGCACTGAGTGCAACCAAGTGACCCTGCCAGCTTGCAGCAGAGAGGCACCTGCTCCAGATGCTACCAGGGGACTCTGGCACCTCGCCTGACTTGGCCCCTCTAGGATAGGCTGGAAATGCCCAAGGTATTCTGGAGAGAGCATGGGGGGTGGGTGCTGCCCTCATGGGCACCAGCCTCGGGGGCACCTGAAGCCCTTCTCTCTGGCTCTTGGGGATGGGGTCCCTCCCTGGGATCACTGATGACAGTGAGCCGAAGCAGTGCCAGCAAATGGCTCTGAGTTCTACCATCAGGCACAGGACATGTGGCAGTCACAGCCCTCTGCCCACCCTCCATCCTCTGCCTCCCCACCCCCAGCATAGTCAGCTCTGGTTTATTTAGTTCAAGAGACCCGCTCCACCCTGCCTCTTTGTCCCCCAAGTCACAGGAGTGACATGTGAGCCCACCTTGCCCCTTCCCCTGCCTCCTCCCCCGGTGAGAGGGCAGAGGAATGGTTACATTCAGCCTGTTCACAAACAAGACACGCAGGCACCCCAGGCCAGGGCGAGCCACCCGGGGCCGGGCCTTGGGCCAAGCTCCCTAATTTGGTCACTTCCACTGGCAGCAGGTTGGTGAGTTCCTAGGGGGCTAGGCCAGCTGTCCATGGGACCCCTATCCCTCCCAGCTCCCAGTCTTCAGGAACCCTCAGAAGCTTGAAGCCCACAGAGAGACAGAAGTGGGACAGACAGCACGGCAAGAGACAGAGCAGGGGCCAGGGGCCAGGCGGGGGCTCACCAGCTGGAGCACGGACGGACGGGCTGGGGCTGGGGCTGGGGCCTGACGCCGAGACCGAGCAGCGCTCACGGGCCTCCCTGGGCGCCCTGGAGCCTTTTTATCCGGCTGCCGCCCGCGGGCGCTCCCCACCCGGCCGCCCGCGGAGGAGGCCCCGCAGGCCCCGCCCCCGGGCGGACCCGGTAGACGCGGGAGCCC
>NC_043701.1:157517739-157646285 GCF_006229205.1 Suricata suricatta
AATAAAAGCATGCCATGAAAACCTACAATGGCACTAAAGATCTAGATAAGAGCAACACATGTCTATTTGCTAAAGCTCAGGAGATGAGGCCTGGCATCTGCCTCTTAAATTCTGAAAGATGGAAATTTCAGAGAAGGAAAGGGAATTATGCCTTTGCTTACTAGGTAATTTATATTTGGAACCCAACAACCCCAGAAGTGCTAAAGGCAAATCACCATCCAATGAAATTTGGGGACCAGAAGGATTTTATGATATACCAATCTTATCATAATGTTCTGATGTTGAAGATAAGGAGACAATCATATTCCCACCACCTATCCTGTGAGGTTATCTGTCAAAAGTACTTAGTTGGGAGGTAGCATGCCCAGGAGAGAGCAGCAGATTTGTACAAAATAGTTATATTCTAAAGGGAGTTCAAAGGATAGCTCTTCTTAAAGTTTTTTATTTTGAGAGAGAGGAAGTGAGCTTGTGGGAGGGGCAGAGAAAGAGAGGGAGAGAGAGAAAAGTCTTAGGCACTAAAAGGGTTCAGAGCCTGACACGGGGCTCAAACTCACAAACCAACCTTGAGATCATGACCTGAGTCAAAATCAAGAGTCGGACACTTAACTGACTGAGCCATCTAGACACCCCCAAAGTCTAGCTCTTTTAAATGAGGACTTGATTCTGGAAAATGGTTGGATTTATAAAATACTGTGTATATAAGACTCTGCAGGGACACAGACACTGTATAAATAGAAGTTCATCTGAATTCTAACCTACAGGGAGATTTGGAAGTAAACAATTTATTGGTGACGTAGCACTAAGTAGTGGTTAGGTGCATGGACTTTGATACAGATTCACTGTGTTTGAATCCTGATTCTGTGGTTTACTGATTGGTGTGATCTCTCTGTGCTTTACTTTCCTCAGATGTAAAATCAGAATAATAATAATAATAATAATAATAATAATATTCATCTGAGAGCATTCTATGATATTTAAATGGCCTAATATTTATAAAGCACTTGGAAAGGAAAGGTGTGTCTAGCTTATTGGTAAGCTCTTTTTTTTATTTGAGAGAGAGAGAGAGAAAAAGAGAGAGAGAAAGGGGGGGGGACAGAGGGAAAGGGAGACAGAGGATCCAAAGTGGGCTCTGTGCTGACAGCAGTAAGCCCAATGTGGTCCTAAGATCATGACCTGAGCTGAGGTCAGACACCTAATCTACTGAGCCACTCGGGCACCCCTGCTGGTAAGCTCTTTTCTTTTGGACATGTTTTAGGAAGTAGGTAGCCCAGATGTATGCTAACTAGCAAGGAAAGGCCTGCTTAAAATTTAAAAGGCACATGGATTAT
The DNA here is from genome assembly GCF_006229205.1 of Suricata suricatta. Lineage (NCBI taxonomy): Eukaryota > Metazoa > Chordata > Mammalia > Carnivora > Herpestidae > Suricata > Suricata suricatta. The sequence continues at coordinate 157,519,068 of NC_043701.1, forward strand.
TCACACTAACATAATTAGCATTCAGAACTCTCAGCACAGGGGTAATTCCTGTCTTTGTCTAGAGAAGCCATAAGAACACAAAACACAGCAAGGTAGAACTTTTATATACAACCTCAACCAGAATCATTTCTGCATTGTGTTCTGCAGGGGAGAAATTCCCAGAAAGTATTAATACTAAAAGTTCTGGGAGTAGTTGGTACAAATCAACAAGGATTTTCTGAGCATTTACTGTTTGGGACATGGTGAGAGGTTGGATGAATTGTGTGTCTACCATGAACAAAGAAGGCCATCATGGTGACATGTGGGGTAGGTACTAAGGCTGGGTGCTGGTTAGGACTGGGGAAGAAATCAGTATGGGGAGAAGAGAAGAGAAAAAAAATCAGGACAAGCAGATGGAACCAGCTGCAAAATTCCCTTAGAAAGTGAAACTCTAAGAAACCGAGGGTTATAGTTCAACACTGTGGTTTTCTGAGTAAATATGATTCTCCCTGCGCTGGAAGAGAGAAAATTGCAGGACTGGAAAGAACAAGGGGGCAGTTCCTAGTGAGAAATGATGTGCCAATGAAGGTCATTTTAAGGAACACGTTGTCTGGGAAGGAGGATGAAGTATAAGTGTTGAGATTACTGAAGTGAGGTTGGAGAGAGGGTGGCTGGCTGGCTCCTTGCAAGGGTTCTGTTGTCCTAAACAGACTTCAGCTCTTGGGCCCAACTAGACAAGGGAGCCATGAGGCACCCACAGAACTTCTCAGCAAGTGGCCAGTGGCTGTTCAGACTCCTTGGGCCTGCTGGGGGCAGGCTGATATGAAGGGAAGTCTCCAACTCCCTTCCCTCCCATCTCAGGGATTGAGGACATCAGGACTGTTCCATGTGGCTATGTTGAGAGAGCAAGGGTAAAAGAAAAAACAGAATGAGGAAAAGCAGTAATGATTTTATTTTACTTTTTAAAGTTTTATTTTTCCTGCCACTTTGAATTAAAAAAAGAGGAGAGAGAAATAGGAAAATAATAATTTTTGTAGCATATTTTCAAACTTGAGCTTCCTTTTCCTGTTTCTCCAAAACTGTGATCTAAGACTTTAAAAAAGGCTCCTGAGAGCCTGGTCTCAGCCACTGGCTGCACAAGAGATGGTGGCCCTGTAGCAGCAGACACGTTGTTTATGGTTATCCAAACCCAACACCTTCCTTAATGAGAAAGGAAGCAATAAAACAGGAATAGTGGACAGGCCAGCTGGGCTAATCAGCCCTGGCAGGAGGCCCAACCTCTGAAAGAACCTGGAGTCCATTAATTCCAGCATCTCATCTACTTGGAAATCAACCTTCCCCAGGACTTCAGGGGTAGAGTAGTAGCTCTTTGAGTAACTAGAACTGGTCCCTAACCGCTGGTTCGAAGGAGCCAAATAGCATCAGGAAGCTTCTTAAACCTCAACTATGCACAAAGCTCTTCTTAGGGTGGCCCTGCCTCTTTGTTCTCTATTGTATTTACTAGAGGTCCAGGTGAGTGTGCAGTAACATTCTGCATTCTGTCCATTCTTCTTGTGCATTTTGGCCATTACCAGCAGATGCACTCAATCACGTGCTCATGTGTGTTGTTAGCTGGTATATGTGCTATGATGATATTGAAAGTGATCTAAGGAATGATTTACTGAAAATAAAAAGAATGGTTTCAAAGTTATCCCAACAACATACTTTTCATTCACCAAAAGTATTAAATGTTTCCCTAACTGGGAAAAAAGCCAAGGAGCCAGTAACTATACACAACCCCTAGTCTGTTTTTTATCTATTTGTCCTTTGGAGTATGTTAGACATGGTGCGATGATGATGGGAACCACTGGCCCACAGCATACAGGCCAACTGCTTTAACTTGGTATCTTAGATCCTTCATAACTTCCTTTAGCCATCTCTTCTCCCCTTCCTCTTCATAAGACCTACGGTTCACCACAGAGTAGACTTACCATTTTCGAACTACATGACCTTCTTTTAGGTTTCTACTAATCGCCTCCTCCTCTACTGACCCCTCCTCCATGTTGTCTGGCTTATTTCAAATGTTACCTCCACCATGAAACTTTCATCAAACCTTTAGAAAATTAATTCATCTCTCCTTTGGGCTCCAAAGTTCTTCAAACCTATCTCTGACCTTGACCTTTTTAAACTGAATTATAATTTTCTGTTTGCCTATCTGTCTTTCAACTATACTATAAACACTTGAGAAAGCCATTTTTTTTTTTCCTTTCTGTGTGCCTTATAGAAGTATCAAAGTACCTGGCAAGTAACTTAGCAATTACTTTGATAACTTAATATACATTAAATATACAGTTAATATACATTAAATATATAGTTAATATACATTAAATAGTAAGATAATGAAATAACTTATTTGTTAATAAATGAGGGACATTATTTTACTATTGAAAAGACCAAGTTTCAGTGAAGATAACTAATAACCTCAAAACCATAAGAGCAAATGAGGAGACCTAGAAGCTTCTGGGTGACTAAAATGCCTCCATATTTAATATGTCCTTCTTAGGTTAGACAAGCTAGGCTATTCTGAGCTCAACCATTCTAATACCTCATCACATTCTTCCTGATTTACTTCTTCTGTCTAATGCACTTCCTGTCAGTTTCATTAATTTTTTTTCTGTATAATTGCTTTCTATTTTCTCCCTATTCCAGAGTGCCATATTTACCCATTTTCTTTTGGTATCAGATCAATTTTTAATTTGTGGCTTCTGTTTATGTGTCATTTTTAGGATTTAAAATTGCATTCTCTGTTCTTGTTATCTCCAGCCACAGAAAAGCAAATGTATATAACTGCAACAAAACATAAAATTAAAATAAGAGAATACACAAAGAAGATAAAGTCGCAGCGAAGCCAAGGAAATTATTAGCATATGCAAGAAGATAAGGAAGAAGACTTCACAGAGTCCCAAGGATAAGTGCTAAAAGAGGGAGAGACCGGACAGCAGCTGCTCGCACAAGAATGCCTCTCCCTCCCTTCCCCAGTTCTTTTCCATGAGTAACCAATCCCCAGACTTACTGGAGAGTCTAGCCACTGACAGGTCATAGGCTTTTCCAGCCTCAGAAGTAATTTTCTCTCATTCAGGACAAACCATATAATCCCTACTTCATGTGGAAAATTGGAAGGTCACCCCAAGCTGCCTCTTCTTCCTGAAGAAGCTTTTTACCTCAAACCACAATTTGCTCCCAGGGCTATGCCTCCAAGTGTCTATGGGCGGCATATGCTTTTGGATTGCCAGTGCCTTGCATATAACCAGACCTTACTATGCATTGACCAAAAGCCTGTGCACATGAGATGTAAGAATGAAGTCCAATAAATAATTGCAAACAACCTCCTCAATATTAGAGATTACCTAACATTGGGGTATATAACTTTCACTGAACTCTCATTTCTGGAACACCTATGCCAGATTATATCAATTGATTGTGGCATCAAATTGATGTTCCTTCACCAGAACATTCAGTATTCTTTAAAAGCCTTCCTAATCCTGGGTGGTTAGGAATACAAATATTATATTGGTTACAAAATAAATGGCTAACAAGTATGGCAGATGCAGAAGAGTGGATTGGGGGTACTGGGGGACTTAGTCGGTTAAGCATCCAACTTTGGCTCAGGTCATGATCTTGCAGTTTGTGAATTCAAGCCCCATATTGGGCTCTGTCCTGATAGCTTGGAGCCTGGAGGCTGCTTCGGATTCTGTGTCACTCTCTTTCTCTGCCCTCTCCATTCACACTCTGTCTCTCTCTCTCTCTCTCTTAAAAAACAAATAAACATTAAAAAAATTTTAATAATAAAAAAAGAAGAATGGATTGGATAAGAGTGTAGGCTCTGGAGTTAGGTGGGTCTGGCCTTGAATTCCAATTTTACTACTAGTGGCCTTGAGTAAGTGACTGGTTTCTTCAATGGGTTAGTAATATACAATGAACTCAATAAATGGCATTTGTATCCTAAAAAGTAATATGGTTACTATATTTCTGTAAGTTAATGATGCATTTTTCACATTTTAATGATTTTGAAATAAGAACATTCTTTATAATCAATCTCAAAAGAAACTTGCAAGCTGAGACTTGCCAGCTGTTTACCCCTATCTCCTATCTCTCCCCCACTCCCTGTCTGTTATTAAATTTATGGTACATTTTATAATTATTTGTGTTTCAGAATCAAGGAGATCTGGTTCATAAGATAACAACAACTAAAACTTTGGACCTCTTTGGTGGTAAACATACCTTTCCAGCTAGATTCTCTTATTTATTATTAGTGTCTTCTATAAGAAAGAGAAAAGCCCAAGATTCCCTTGGGTCACCTTGTCCCATTTGCAGATACACAGCCAAGTGGTGTCACAGAAACCAATTTACTGGGAAGTTCATGAAGCTCAAACTTCCAGCTTCCCACTCTCACAGGCCTCTGCTAGTATCCTGGGAAGGGGGCCCCAGCACTATGTTCATGTGGTCAGACATATTTCTAAAACATGCAATTTTGTTTTGTTTTATTTTTCTTAAAGAATTTCCTGTTGTATGAGCTTCAGTCTCCATAAAACTTAGGACACTTAGGATGTCTTCCAAGGTCTTCCTGCGGCACCATCTGTATTTGGGGTATTCTGACTCTCTTGAGTACATCCTTGGCCTGTGTTTCTCTCCCCTGCCACCACATGCAAATATGCTCTTGGGAAAGGACCTTCTGTTTGATATTAACACCTTAGTGTGGTTTACCTATTCTCAGGTTATTTACATTTTGCATCCTCTCCCTAATGTGTAGAATGAAAGGTTATTTTTTCTTTTCCTCTTTAAAAAAAATTTTTTTTAATGTTTATTTATTTTTTGGGAGATGGAGAGCACAGCAGGGCAGGGGCAGAGAGAGGGAGACAGGATCCAAAGCAGGCTCTGTGCTGACAGCAGTGAGCCTGATGGTGGGGCTTGAATTTGCAAACTGCAAGATTGTGATCTGGGCCGAAGTTGGATGCTCAACCGACGGAGCCACCCAAGTGTCCCTGAAAGGTTATTATTTTCAATTGAAATATCTGGCATTAGTAAACAGACTGAAATGTTATTTTGAACAACAAAGAGACCTTTCCTTCACCCCTATACACATACCCAGAAGAAACTCTCCTACTATGCCTACATGCAAGCATAGCTCATTTAGGGCTGCCTGAATCAATTTCTACCTAGTCAACACTATGCTGCACAGTTAGGAGCAGACTAGATTCTTCTGCATGTGAACAGCTGAGGTAGCAGATCCAAATGTGAATGAGACAGACACTACTTTACTTCTCTTACACTTCTACTGTTTCAGTCTGCTTGTTTACTCTATCCTTCCTGCCTTGTTCCCTTTCACTAACATTTATTAAGCAGACGCCAAATGATAGGCATTATGGTGAACAGGCAATTGTACAATGAAATGAGTCTTTAACAAATGAATGAGTGAATCAAACACTGATTTTTGTGGTGATACTACTGTTCTTACCCTAGTAATGTCATTTTCATTCTCTGGTTTTCTTCACAAGAGGTTAACACTATCATTGTCCTCATTTTTCCTTATTTGTGCTTCTAGTTATTGTCTGATACTCAAGAATAACTGCTATTTCTTAATCCCCTTCCTCTTTCACTTACTAGGAGGCTGAAATAAGTGGGTAAACTAGAAGGTTGACTAAGAGCGAAAACTTCCTTTTTATCTATTAATTACTTCAAAAGGGTTAAATATTTTTCTGCCTTACCTACTTCTTTGTTTCTGCAACTCACATATATTGGAAAAAATAAAGACACTTCAAAAAAGTTCATCTTTATTAAATATCATAAGAAATCATAAGCAATGATGAGATTAACAAAAGAACAATAATGGTCATAATATAAACTATATAAGCCATTTTCTCCACCGTATATATTTAACATTGGTAGTCCTCTGATCACACTCTCAGAACTGAATAAATTAGAAGGTGCCTATCCATTAGGGGTTAACCTAATTGTCACCTTCTCTAGAAGGATTGCCCTTCTTTTGCACACCAAGATAGGTATTTCTCACCATGGGCTTCCATAGTACCCTACGGATCCCTGTTATAAGAGTCATCACATCTTACTATCATTGCTTACTTCATTAACTGTTTTTCCACTAGACCACAAGGTCTGGACCACATGTAAGCCTTGCTTGCCATTTTATCCTCAGGGGCCTGGATAATACTAAGAATGCTATAAACAGTTGACAAGTAAAGGAAAGAATGGAAAGAAAGAAGGAAGGAATTTTTCAGACATTAAGGAAGCAAATTGTTTAGTTTTAGTATTCAAAATGCAATCATATGGACAGTACTTTTGGAAATACTTCCCTTATGGCTGGGATTTCACCAACCCCTTCCTGTCCTTATTGAATTGCTGAAAATAATATCAAAAAGTGTTATTTCCTCTTCTGATTCCTCCAGGAGATGAAGACACAAATCACAGAATCCAAGTGACTTAAGCCAAAGTGGTTCTTCTTGGTTCTTATGTCATTGTTTTGGAGTCAGCCCAGGTATCCACACTATACCATCTGCACTGTATCCAAAACATCTCTTACTTTCCCATCTGACTCTTGCTTACATTCTTAGATTCTCAACTCTTTCCCCTGACTCATCTCCCAAAGTACAGATGATTATCCTTATTCTAATAGATGGGAGAGACTGTGTAGATCATCCAAAGGAGTGGCTTGTCCAAACACTGTTGCTTTTGGCTTTCAAATACATAATGTAGATTTTCATATAACCAGAATTTGCCCACTGCTCAGAAAATTGAGAATTCTTCTGTAAGTGGCAGTCTGAATTTGAAAACCACAGCTGTTTTTAGCAATTGAGTCACTGCCTTTCAGATGCCAAAAATATCACCTACCATACTCCCCAGGGTTCAAAGAAAGAGGAAAGAAGAAAAAAGCAAAGAACAAGTTGAGGATAAAGGTAGCAGGAAGCTTCTCCAGTCATATGAAGTATTATTAAAAATAACTATAATAGTGCTTGCTTTAGCAGCACATATACTAAAATTGGAATGATACGAAGATTAGCATGCTCCTGTGGCAAGGATGACATGCAAATTCGTGAAGTGTTTCATATTTTTACTGGAATAAAAATAAAAACAAAATAAAATAAGGACATAAAAATTATAATAACTGAAACAACAATAATAATAGCAATAAGATTAGCATTCAATAGCAATCGACAAAATAGGGCTGCATGTGACTTTCTGAATCTCCATAAAAGGGAAAGATGAGAGTATTTTTAGCACCCTCATTTTACAGATGAAGAAACAAAGTTAGAAAAGTTAAGTGAATAACCCAACCCACGGTTACACAGCTAAGCCTGAACTCCAACCCAAGCCATCACACTTTAAATCCTATATGCTATCTCTTATTCAAACGGTCTTATCACTGATGTATCTAACCACTCTTTCATGAATTGATTTTGGTAGGAAATCTGCCTTTCTCTCATCACTGTAGGCCTAAGGGGGATCATTAGAATTTCTGTGAGCTTCTCAAAATAGAGTAGAAAAAAGATTATTTTAGATTTTAGATGAGGGTTGTAGGTAGATATGCATTAAAATCTTACTTGGTCCCTCTATAAACAGGTTTTGGAAACTTGAAGAAAGAAGTCGGGCCACTCTGTGCCAGTGTGCATCTTAGACTTTAATTCCCCAGACTCCCCTCCCACCTACAGGGGACTTCAGAAACAGCCAAAGCAACTTTTTAACTGGCAAACTTGGTGACCCTTCTCTGGTCTCCCAGTCCCCATCTCCCCAGAGCAGACCAGTACCTAGCACATCCCGGGCTGTGGTGAGAGAGACTTTTATCTTGGAGGCCCTAGCCACTGGGTCCAGGCTGTACAGCCAATTGAACGTCTACCCCATAAATCAAACCTTGGGGAATCTGTGATCCAGCAACACCTCCAGCAGATACCCATTTAAGGCAATATCTGGCAAGAGCTTTGTAAAAGAAAAGTTGGAAAAAGAAACTAGACAGGGAAATGATAGAAGGGCTACTAAATGATACAGGGCAGATGAAACTGTGGCAGACAGTATTTTCCAAAGATGACTGGAAAAATAATTCTGGTTTTAAATGTTCTTCCAGAATCTTGGTACTCTCCCATCAAGAAGAGTTTATTTCCTCTCTCCTCAAATCTTGGTTGGTCTTGATGACTCTCTCAATGAATAGACTATGGTTGAAGTGAAGACCTGTGACTTCTAAGGGTAGGTTAGAAAAGGTAGTACAGCTTCCACCTGTCTCTCTCTCTCGGGCATCTGACTTTTGAATCTTAGAAGGAAACCGAGGCTACATAGACAGTTCACATGTAGGTATTCCAGTTATCAGCCCAATAAAGGTTCTAGCTGACAGCTGACATCAACTGCAAGATGTGTGAGTAAACAAGCCTTGTAATTCCAGTCGCCAGCCTTTGAGTCACCCTAGCCTTCGAGTCTTCCAGTTGAAGCTTCAGACATCATGAACCAAAGAAAAGCCATCCTTACAGTGCCCTGTGGGGATTTCTGACCCATAGAATCCATAGACACAGTAAATGGTTTTTTTATTCTACTAAGTTTTGGGGTAATTTGTTGCACAGCAAGTCATAACCAGAACCCAAAGTTAGGCCTGAGGGGACTTCTGGCATGTTCTATCTGCAACAGCCAAAGGTGAGATCGGGTTCTACTGCTAATTCTAGCCTGCTCCTGCCAAGTGCCTTCTTCATACAGGTCATTTCTCCACTGTTTCTCCCTGCAACTGTACCTGGCCCTCCCATCCAAGTCCATTAGACATGCTATGAGAGGTCTGAATATCAGTTGCGCACAGGGTTTGAGCCCTTTTTTTAAGTTCCTTTGGTCCTGCTTAGACACATCAGAAGATGAGCTTAGCCACTTATTTCAGTCCTCTGTCTGTGGTGGTGGACAGTAATGGACAGTAATGGGTGGTGAGGAGAAAGGGAAGAACCTAACCCCCAACACCTTTGTCTTAGTTCTGACCTTGAGTTAACTGTTCTACTTAAATAATTACAAGAGCACAGTTAGAATCTTCCCTCTCAGTGCCATGATACCACTGAATCATTTTACTTCCAATGACAACCCTTGGTCAGGTCATTAGATTTGATACCAGAAAAGCCAAAAATTTAGGGACTTGTCTATCATGTACACTGTTGTAATACAAACATTTAGAATCATGCCTGGAACATGCACACACTTAATAAATATCTATTGGATGGAAGAATAAACGAATGAATGAATGAATTAGAGACATTCCATGAATGAATGAAAGACATTCCTCTCTCTTTTTAGGGAATAATATATAATATTAGATTAGCATAAAGTGCTTAGTAGACTGCAATGTTCAATAGGGTGACATTTGACTGCCGTAAGTAATGTTTTTCAACCTGCTCAAAGCAGCTGTTAAACTTTAAAACTCTGAGTTCCTTGAAGGCAGAGACCATGTCTTATTCCATTTTGTATCCCCAGCACCTGGCACTTTGCCTGGAAATGGCTAAGTGCTCAGTAAATATTAAATATTTAAATATTAAAACCTAAATAAATGTCAAACAGAGACTGGCAGAGACATTTCAAGTTACTGAATTCGCTTAGGCTTTCCCTGGTAGGAGGCAGTGACAGAGAAGGATGCTGGCCAGTGCACCTGATCCCCAAAGGGATAGACTGGGGTACAGGAGTCCAGAAGGCCTGAGGCTTCCCAGATGCTAAAACCCTTTGAGAACAAGAGGACTCAAAAAGCTTTTGTAATCTGAACAGGACATTGATTTGAATATCAAAAAAGGGTACAGACTAACACTGTACCAATCAAAAGTGCTTTTCTCTGATTACTCCAAATATGATTTTCTTTCACAGCTAATTTTATACATGAGCCATTAATTCATTTGTCCATTCATTAATTCCTTCATCCCATATTAAAGGGGGTGTACCCACTGCTATTTTTCTGCAATGATTTGTTTAATCTGCTCAAGACATAGTTGAATGTTCAAAAGGTCCTCATTACTTCATTACCCGATCTGACTAGGCAACAAAAGATGCAATATCATTTTGTAGAGGCAGATGGAAATTACAGACAGAAGGTCTTTACAATTCAGAATTAACTAATCCAGGGTATTTCAAAATGTTATCTGCATTGCATAGAATCACTTGACAGATGACTATTAAAAAGGAGGTATCTAAGATCCACTCCAGACATACTAAACCAGAATATCAGGAGTAAGACTGTAAACTTTCTGAGCAATCTCTGGTGATTTTGACTGCTGACCAAAGATGCCTTGCCATTAGGACCTACATGCTATTACCTAATATAATATAGCTTCCCCCACAGTTCTACAAAAGTAAAGTGTTACTTGCTTATTCTAAGATACCTAGGAATAATGTAAATATGGCTAAGATACTTAACACTATTTAGAACTAATAACTATGGCCAATGCCCCAGACCAGAATTTCACTGAATGAACATAATCATTCTCTTTAAACTAGGCCCAAATAAACCCTTGCAAAAAGAAAATAACAAAGCAAATCTAGCCTTCCTTTAAGAAACTCACAATTTAGAAACAAGATATTACAAAATACTTGTATTAAAATAGAGAAGCTTTTAAGCCTTGAAATGGCCCTTGTAATGGCACATTCAAACTGTTCTCACTTTGAAAAACAATAAACAACAATCATCAGCTATGAAAGGGAGCTCTGGGCTATACTGTTTTTCTTTGCTGGTTCCCACAGTGCTAATGTCTGTCGGGGTACAACCCCAGGTCTTTTTCCTTGCCTTATCCCCAAACTCACTCCTTCTTACCAGGAGACTTTTACTCACTTTCTGAATTTTCCTAATCTGGTCAGAGAGTGTGTCTAACAGGCGAGTTTTCAGGAAGTCCATCACCTTGACCACCCGTCCATCAATGTAGCAACTGGAATAAAAATAAAATTAGAATCAGGTAAAATCTTGAGCAAGAGACTGTAAATACACTTCTCTAGCCAGAGGTCTCTGTTGCCTGAGGAAACAGCCCAGAATTCACTTGGGCTTTCACATCCTGAAAAGTTTTGACCCTGGGTACTTTTCAAAAAAGTAATCTTCATTTCTACTTCCATTGGTGGCCTATAGTCATTTTCCCCCAACCTTTGTCACATGAACCTGCATTGCTTGCTCTGTGGGAGTGGACAGGAATCCATGATACAAATTAAGTAATGGGCGAAAAGCTTACTCTCCTTTCTCCCTAGGAAGACTAATTTAACACCCATCCCATACCACCCATACCGTCACCTTAAAGTAGTAAAGGTATGTGACAGGTTTAGAAAGAATATTCAAACATTTTTATAGATTCTCACACCTTTAGATAAGAAAACAAACACCGACCACAAAAATCTGATATAGTGTAGTGGGTGGTTCTCAAAGCTTTCATTTCCAGCTCATTTTGTAGTCAATCCTCTCCTATCAGCTCCAGAATAAATGAATGGATAAATGAATGAATAAATAAATAAATAAATCAGAATAAGTTTTCCAGCCCTTTCCTAAAATTGTAACAAGTTTATATTCACTGTGCGTTTTATTGGGTTATGTTAGTTGTGCTGATAGTATGTTGTGAACATTTGAGCAAAACAGGTTGATCCAGCTTTGTGAGGTTCCTCTTTGTGAATCTTTACTCTGAAGACTAAGCTGAGACTGGCCCAGGTTTGTGACCTTTATTATCTTAAACCTCCCCACCCTCATTTTTACAAAATTCCAAACTGAAGGAACTGAATTAAAATAAATGTCTATGACTCCTGGGGGCCTTTTCTAACCCACTCAGGTGTCCCCAGCTGATGGCTAAGGATAGATCATTTCATTTCTCATAAGACATCAACCTATCAGTACATATTATAGAGCCATGTGAAAATTCTTTTTAATTTTAAATTCCCATACCACCACATCATGTATTAAAAAATTTTTGTAATTGTAAAGCAGTTGCTCTGGTTGACGTGGGGTGAGATGTGAGTTCAGCCTTCCCCTTGGCTTCCTTCACCACCTCAGACGTGTCCATGAAATCCAACATTTAAACCATTGGTATGTTGGAAAGAATATGAGTTTTGGACTCAGAAATATCTGAGTTCAAAACCCAAATCAGCTATTTACTACCTATATGACCTTCGGCAAGATACTGGCCTCTATGGGCCTCAATTTTCTTCTTATTGTTTTTATATTTGAGAGACAGAGAGAGACAGTGTGAGCAGAGGAGGGTCAGAGAGAGAGGGAGACACAGACTCTGAAGCAGGCTCCAGGCTCTGAGCTAGCTGTCAGCACAGAGCCCGACGCGGACCCAAGAACCGTGAGATCATGACCTGAGCCGAAGCCGGATGCTCAACTAACTGAGCCACCCAGGCGTCCCTCAATTTTCTTATTCTTAAAAGAGGTAACACATAGGGGCACCCGGGTGGCTCAGTTGGTTAAACATCCAACTTTGGCTCAGGTCATGATCTCATGGTTCATGGGTTCAAGCCCCACATCGCGCTCTGTGCTGACAGCTCACAGCTAGAGCTTGCTTACTTCAGATTCTGTGTCTCCCTTTCTCTCTCTCTCTCTCTCTCTGCCCCTTCCCAACTCATGCTCTGTTTCTCTTCCTCTCAAAAGTAAATAAACACTAGAAAAAAGAGGTAACATATCTACTTCTCAGGATTAATCAATGATTAAGCAGTTAAGCCTAAAGTGTATAGCATATAGTAGACATTCAACAACTCTTAGTTCTTTTCTAATTTTGTTTTCAGCTGCAAAGATGGGGTCATAAACAATAGGGGGTTGATAACTAAATTATGTATGAATACAGAATCCTAAAACTAAAATTACTATGTCAAAGTGCATGATTTTGAAAAGTTGGTGGTTACTTATATTAGTGATTAAAACAAAACAATGACATGACCTTTCATTTCATTCTTTGTATAGATACTAGACTCAGATCCAATAAATATTTATTATGTACAACACACAGTGTTGGGTATGTCCATGTTCATTACCTATAACCCCAACCTCTTCCTATCAGTACTTCACTATTAGCAGTTCAGATTTCTTAAAAAATGTGATTAGATAACTCACTACATAGAAGCTAGGTATATTAAAATATAGTAATTAAAAAATGTTTAGTTATTTATTTTGGGCGATAGCATGAACAGGGGAGGGGCAGAGAGAAGGAGAGAGAGAATCCCAGGCAGGCTCTGCCCTTTCAGCACAGATCCTTAAATGGGGCTCCATCTCCTGATTCATGAGATTGTGACCTGAGCAGAAATCAAGATTCAGATGCTTAACCGACTAAGTTACCCAGATGCCCCCAAAACATAGTAATATTAAAAATAATTCATGCAATGTCAATCTAATACACACCAAAGGACATGAATACTTGTTACTACATTATATGATTACTAGGCACATGATACAAGTGCACTGTAATTAGTGTTCTTTTATGTTTTAATCAAATATAGTATAGTCCCTTCTTTTCTCTGTTAATCTTCAGTAACTATTTTAAACATCAGAATTTATGTTTTGCTGGCAACACATATAGTTTAATACTTACTGAAATAAAAATACCAGATGCACTTTTTCAACATCTAGGATTCCCGTGAACGCCCTCCTACCCAACCTAGTCATTAGTTGAGGGGCCTCCCATTCCTCCACTCTTTCCTTTTGTCTCTTTTCTCAAGTACTCAAAACTTGGAACCTAGAAAACCCTGGATCAGTTTCAGCTTTGTCACCTGCAACCTGTAAGATATTAGGTTTCCCTTTCTTTGAAGTTGGTTAAAAAGAATCCCAAACCACAGTATTTGGGGTATACTGTATCAGTTAAATCAGGAAAAATGATGGGCATAGATCCTGGCACATAAAAGGTATTCAATAACCAAATTTGCCCTTCAGGTTACTGGAGACAGCAACTTAGACTGAGAAGCCATGAGATGAGGTGAGCAGGGGATATTTGTCTGAAGGAGAACATGATTTGGAATGAGGGAAGTATGGAACATCAGGAACAGACTCTGGATTCCCAGTAGGTGGGAGGCAGAGGGAGGGATGGAGAGAGTGGTGTTTCCATTGCCAAAATTTGGAGTTTGAGAAGACCTTAATGGCCATGTGGTATAAAGCATGTAAACTTGGTATAATATCCCTGAGAAGTGATTATCTATAAATTTTTTTTAAATTTTTTTAATGTTTTATTTATTTTTGATACAGAGAGAGACAGAGCATGAGGGGGAGGGGCAGAGAGAGAGGGAGACACAGAATTGGAAGCAGGCTCCAGGCCCTAAGCTAGCAGTCAGCACAGAGCCTGACGCAGGGCTCGAACCCACGAACATGAGATCTGACCTGAGATGAAGCCAGAGGCTTAACCGACTGAGCCACCCAGGCGCCCCGAGAAGTGATTATCTAGGACAGAGAACCTACTCTCATATTTTACTACTACTGTTCCACTATACTACAGCTTGAAAGGCTCTTCTAACGTTAAGTCTGAAATTTGCTCCCTTTTACTGTCCACTCAATGGCTGTTTGCTTGGACCAAGAAATAGTCCAATTTCTCCTTTGTGTGACACGTGGGGAAGCATTTCCAATAAAAGCTTTGGCTTAAGCTTTTTGAGCCATTTTGGCCCCACTTTTAACCTAACAAGCTGGATTCAATCATTCTCAGTTGGTCTTAGGCTATTTCTGCGGACTATGAATTAAACTGTAGAGGAGAGAGCTCCAGGCAGGAAACCAGTGTGACAAGGTTATCTTATCTCAAAAGTGTAAGCAAGAATCTGGGTCATGAACAAAGTAAAAGTGAGAGGCTGTGAAGGAAGAACTAATAAAATAAGTGTTCTATAGAGTATAAGAGAAAGAGGAAAGGAATCAGTGATGACCAGGAGCTTGTGAGAAAGAGTATTTTGGAGAAAACTGATGCCAAAAACATGTAGGTTTTAGGTTTGTCAAAGGAGATGAATGATGTTGTTTGAGATATCAAGGATTCAGAGAACATTAGAAAGGAAATAAACAACAGGCTGTGGAGATATGATGAGGAGGTACATTTAAAAGTTGAGACAGGAAAAGACCTGGGTTTTCTGACTATAAGTAATGGAGAAAGCCATGGCTACAGTTCTCCAAGAAGATAAGAGAAGTTAACAGAGATGTCAGAGACCTTCTAAAATACTTCTCATATATGGCCCTGGACATTGCCTCTATCTGCATTTGGCTCAGCTAAGAGTCCTTTCTTTTCCCACTTTGACCACCATATTTTTAATAACTTCAGTTTGAGTTAAATTTACATTTGGATGTTAATGGAGTCCCCATATCATACTGAAGTTTCAGCAACTTTCATATGCAGCCTTAAATCCATATATATATAGTTCAATATATATATTGCACTATTTCCATAGTACTTTGAACTATGGTCCCCCATAATTTAGTATCACTTTTAAGAAGGGGACCAATTTAACTATAGATGTGAGTATGACAAGACCTAGGCCTTTTTCTTGGGTACCCTTGGGTAATTAACTTGCTACATTTACCCTTCATAAATGTGATGCTTTTACTGCTAAGAGTTTACCCAAGGGACACAGGAATGCTGATACATAGGGGCATATGTACCCCAATGTTTATAGCAGCACTTTCAAAAATAGCCAAATAATGGAAAGAGCCTAAATGTCTGTCAACTGACGAATGGATAAAGAAGATGTGGTTTGTATATACAATAGAATACTATTTGGCAATAAGAAAGAATGAAATCTGGCCATTTGTAGCAACGTGGATGGAACTGGAGGGTATTATGCTAAGTGAAATAAGTCAGTCAGAGAAAGACAGACACCATATGTTTTCACTCCTATGTGGATCTGGAGAAACTTAACAGGGGACCATGGGGGAGGGGAAGGGGGAAGTTACAGAGAGGGCGGGAGGCAAACCATAAGAGACTCAAATAATGAGAACAAACTGAGGGTTGCTGAGGGGTGGGGGAGAGGGGAAAGTGGGTGATGGCATTGATGAGGCAACTTGTTGGGATGAGCATTGAGTGTTGTATGGAAACCAATTTGACAATAAATTATATTTAAAAAATAAGTGTGATGCTTCTAAGAAAACATTCAGTGTCAATGATCTGTGGTTGTCTGAGAAATTCCTGCCTGTCACAGAGCTTTGGTTCTCTGCGAGTAAATGCCTGTGGTAAGGGGCCTGCTATATCATGTGGATTTGGACATGAGGGAGGTGGAGTAGCCTGACATAACCACTGGGTAAGAATAAATCTTTAAAAATGATGAAGATGGTGATTTCTAACCAAGACTGGGTAAAAGGAAATGGGACTGAATTCCACCTGACTGTCCAGTGACCTGGGAGCAACTCTCTGCTTTCCTTTGTCTTTCTCATTGGGAAGAAAAAGAGATGATTCTTAGCTATTATGCAGTCTCCCAAAGAGTTAATTAATTTAGTAATGGATACAAAGGTGTCAGAAGACCAAATAAATCAGAGAAGAAAGTAAGGATTGAGAGAAAGCAAACTCATTAATTAGAGGTGCTTCGGCATCTTGCACATAAACCCTGGCAGAATAGTTGGTTCTATAAACACTTAGATGGCCACTTCTAGGTAAATCATATTCGTCCTTCAAGCTTTCTTGAAATTTCAGCATCTCTTAGGATCAAACCACAAGTGGCTGAGTTGTTCAATTAAAAGCTGAAGTCAAGAGTGACTGTGTAGAAATAACATTTCTGGGAACTATTACAAATGCAATGAGGGTGAAACCTTTGTGTGTGGACAAATAGCCTGTCTGGCTCAATACCAGCAACCATTATTCCTCTCTCTGCCGGCCTCCAGGCTGGCAGGTGGTATCAAGCACACATCTGGGGAGGTGGCAAACATGGCAGAGCATACAAAGCAACTAAAACCTCTTACCAATTCCTTCACCAACTCTCTTGCGTCCCTTAATGCTTATTTCTAATTTACTACCTTTCATCTTATTTAAAATTTTTGCCCTTTTTTTATTATAAGAGAAATGTGTTCATTATAGACAAATTAGAAACTGTACATATATAAAATTAAAATATGAAAATGAAAAATCACCATTAAGCTCAACACCTAGAAAAACCCATTGTTAACATTTTGCTGTATAGCTTTTCAGAGATTTTCATAGTAAATGCACATAAAATTTCCCATAATTAGTTATTTTAAAAACTTATTCCAGATCCTATTCTACTAGCGTATAAACTTAAAACTGTCCCAGCTGTGCTCATCCCACAAGGATACTGACAGAAACATTAGAGACTCCAGTTCAAATCATCTTACTCTTACTTTAATTTTAATTCCATTTTGGCCATTTGGGATCCTCTGCTAGGGATAGGTCTCATCTCCTTTCTACCCCTGCCTGCCAGGTTTTTACCCTGGCCCTCATCTCTCCCTTCTCCAGAACCCTATATTCAGTCTTTAGGATTGTACTACAATTAGCTACTTATGCCCATTAGCCTCTTAAAACATTTAATGAGGAGAATTTGTAGGCTCCAGGGCAGCTGGTTTTGTTTACCTGGCTCTTTACTTTAAAAGGAAAAACCTTTGCCCCTTATTATCTGACCCCTTCTTTTATTTCAGGTAATTGCATTAGTGCTGGCTTCCCAATGCTCAGGAATTTCCGGACCTATTTTGCTGCCTGCTGCTTTCAGAGAGGAGGGGCAGTCTGCTCTGAATTCTAACACCCAGCCTGCTGAGTGGCCAGGTAATTCCATAAAACTGGGGCCTTCCCCACTGAAGGGGAAGAAGCTTGGATAATCATTAGAACAACGCTGTTGACCTATAAAACCTATTCTGACACCTGAAGCCAAACACTGGAGAGGCTGACTTGAGTCTCTCTAAAGGCTTATAAATTGTATTTGCCCCTCCTCCAAAGGCTCTCATCCTGGGCTCCTGCTGAGCACATCGTTCTTCACACTCGCCTTGAGGTTTTCTTTCAGAGGCTACCTTATCCTTGATCTTCTTTGCAATGGGTCAACCTTCTTATCTTGTGGTCTGAACAACTTTGGGCAGGTAAAGCTTGGATGAAATGAAAACTGTTACAAATAAAAAAAGATCCTACAGAATATAAATGTTTCTTTAGCTTTCTGAAACCAGTTCATATAAATCCATTCAGGAGTCACCAAGCTGATGAAAGGGTTCAGGAATGATAAAGTTTTGTACTCTGGAAAAATTGTTATCATTGGAAAATGGTACAATAGAACCAACTATTCTGCCTGGGTTTAGGTGCAAGATGCCGAAGCACCTCTAATTAATGAATTTGCTTTCAGGGTTGCAGAAAGTCCCACAGACACATAATGGGTACCCAAAAACTATATTTAATAAAAGCATAACCTAACCTACAATAAGCCAAATGACCTAATCCACAATAAGACAAAGGGATGGCCCTGAGGTACAATTACTGCCAACGGCCCCATTTATTTGACCTTTTCTTTCTCTTAATTCCTTGCACACTTTGGGTCCTGGCTCTTGAGCTCAGGTCACTCTCCCCCATGGATCTGGTGTGTGTTAGAGAGACACAGTGTCTTGGTGGAGGCTCAAACAGCTGGCCTTTGATTCTAGTGATGTTGAGGGGAGCTCTGTGGGAAGAGGAAAGGAGCACTATAGGAAAGCTATCGGAAGCTCCAGCCATCAAGAGCTCTGAAAATTACACCACTGGGACTTTTCAGAATAGTAGCAGGTGATGGTACCAAAAGTGTGGGCAAGAGCAGTTTGAGTTCTGAAACTTAAACAATTTGTGGGACCATCTTTAAGAAAAAGAAATCAGAAGTTCAAAATTAGGTACAAAAGTAAATATTCATTTAGAGTGACAAAATAAATCACAACAAACCCCCAGAAACTTATAGAATCAACCCTCCCTTTTTTTGGGAACTCTTTCAGCAATTTATCAGAAATGCTTACACAGCAGTGTTTCCTGATAGCAAACTGCCCTACCCCTTTCCACTTAGGACACTCTACAAATTTCAGCATCTCCCTGCACTCCTAGAAGCCAGGACAAGTGAGGGGCTCAAAGCTTCAGTCATTAGCTTCCTGGGCAATTAACTGTGAGGCATCAATAGTAAGACTGACAGGTTCTAAGTTATTAGAACCTAACCATCTATATGTACTTTTGAAACTCAGTGTTTACAAACTGGGAGCTGCCCATACAGTTACCTCATCCTTTCCCTGGCCTCTTTTCATATAATTGTCATTGTCTGTAGCAGAATAGCACAACTAACTTAACTATAATTAAGTTAGTGCCTTACTAACTAGGAGGACAAAAAAGAAAAAGGAAGGAAGGAGACTTATATATATTAAGTTCCTTCTTATTGACTAGATATTTTACATAATGGGCCTCATTTAACCTCACGAACACTCCTTGTTCTGCAGGTTACAAACGGCGGCTTACAGAGACGGAGGAAGTAGGAAATCCTAGATCTTGGACGTACTAAGCAACAGATCGCAAGCACTCCTTCTCTGTTCTACTCAGGTGGAGCTAGAGAATACTGTGTTTACTTCATCTGTCCTATAATCCAGTACAATTGCTTTCCAACTGTCTTTAGTCTTGCCTACTTTAACAGTACTGATCAATTAAACAAAACTAAACTAAACGCAAAGTTCTCTAGAAAACAAAACATTACAACAAAATAAAAACAAAACTGTTTAAAACAACAACAAAAGCAAAAACCTGGGGAGATGAGTGAAGGAATGGAGGTGGTACAGCTTTACTTCGCAAAAATGTTTTCCAAAGTCCTTCAAATAACTGTTATGTGAAGAAAAATTGTTCCATGGTCAAATAGGTAAGAAATTCTGGCTTAGGGACACCTGGGTGGCTCATTCGGTTAAGCATCCAACTTCAGCTCAGGTCATGATCTCATAGCTTCAGGAGTTCTGTGCTGACCCGTTAGGCTGGAGCCTGCTTCAGATTCTGTGTCTCCTCTCTCCGCCCCTCCCCTGCTCGCTCTCTCTCAAAAATAAATATTTTTAAAAATTAAAAAAGAAAGGGTATATTAAAAATCAAGAACAACTTCCTGTTGCAGTGTCACGGAATAGCTGGTATAAAAATTACCCTTCTGTCACAGACAACTCAAAATCCAACACAAAATATATAAAACAACCATTTGAAGGAATTAGAGAGAAACCAACTCAGGCTGTCATCTTTGAGAGAGGGGAGGCACATGAAGTGAGCTCCACATTCGCCTGGGCTTGTGCCCCTGGATGGGGTGGAGACAGCTTACTCAGCACCTAAATTCGGTGCTCTCCTTCTACAGTGCGGAGCTGTTTGTTAAGAAGCAGCTGCTCAACTAGAACCTATGATTTGTCTGCCACTGTCAAAGCAGAGGGGCCTAAAGGACTAATTGGCCCAAGGCAATGTGAACAGAAGTAACAGAACTTGATGGAGATATCAATTCTGAGCAGAAATTAAGAGTCAGGTCTTCCATATAGCCTCTTTCCCCATTGCCAGAGGAATGAAAAGTCTCCAAGGAGAAGTTACGAGACAGAAAAAGCATGGGTCCTGGAATGACCACATATAAGACCATCTATCAGGTATATCAGCATTGGACATGACATTAATGAAAACAAACTTTTACTGTTTAGACCACTGAGATTTGGGGGGTGTATTTATTAAAGTGTTCTATTAAAGTGCATAAGTATTTGTTACAACAAATCTCCATTTCATCAATCAATCTTTTTGATCAGCAGTTCATAATAAAGAGGTGTATTTTGGAAAGAAATGGTCCTTGGTATGAAAATAAAAAGAATAACCTAGAGAACCCTAGTTAATTTTAGTTTGAATTGACTGGGTGACTGTCAACAGGGGGCTGAATTCTCATGCCATGCGAGTAATAGTTGATGAGGGGAAAGATCATTTTTAGCCTTCTATATCTAGGCAAGGTAAATATCTGCCAGGATGAAAACAGTGACCAAGGCAATTAGTATTGACCAAGGAGGACATGGAATCTAGCACTTTGGAAGGGAGGCCAATTACTTAAGGTCACATATCAGTAAGTGGCAGCTTTTAACTCTACATTCAGTATTCTCCAGTAGGCTTCTGTGAAGCCTGAGTTTTCACTTTGAGGGACAGCAATAGTTTGAGGTAGATTTATTTGGGCATTCTGTCTGTGCAGAAGAATCACATATGCTAACGCATACATTACATATGCAGGAAACCCAGAGGCTCAACTCTACCTTGCATGAGGCTGCTTATGTCCAGACACCCACTGTTCATAAATGTGCACATGCACAAACACACACAAACTGCTTCTCTAACCACACCTGCTCATGTCCTATATATTTTAGTTCCTGCATTTAACTTTTATTCCAGCAAATTCAGTGTCATAGAGCTATACCTCCTGGAAGTATATTCACCATGTAGAATATTACACCTAGAGAAAATCTTACATCAATATAATTCTTTTCATGACAATTGCCACTTATTAATTTAAAGGAAAGACTGGCTTTCACCATCTAAAACCTTTGAAGACACTATTTACCATGAACATAAGTCTATGCATACACATGCACAAGTGTATATATACGTTAAGAGAGACTAAGAGGTTGACAGAGTTAGATTTCAAGATTTGTGGTAAACATAAAATAAGTTTCTGTGTCACAGAGAAAATGTGAATTGAGCCCCCAAGAAAACCATTTCTGGCAAGATATTTTAAATTTCAGTATTTGCATTATTGTGTAATTTAATTTGAGTATCACTAATATTTAAAAATAAAATCGTAATTTCCCTTTAAATAGTCTATTTTCAATTGCTGTATTCTTTTGATTCATAATATTTTTTTATTTCAAGTTTTTATTTAAATTCTAGTTAGTTAAGGGGTGCCTGGGTGGCTCAGTCAATTAAGCATCTGACTTCAGTTCAGGTCATGATCTCAAGGTTCATGTGCGGACAGCTCAGACTCTTCAGATTCAGATTCTGCGTCTTCAGGCTATGTGTCTCCCTCTCTTTCTCCCTCTCTTGCTTATGGTCTCTCTCTCTTTCTCTCTCTCTCTCAAAAATAAAAATAATTAAATTCTAGTTAGTTACAGTAAAATTGGTTTCAGGTGTAGAATTCAGTGATTCATCACTTAAATATAACACTCAGTGCTCATCCCTACAAGTGCCCTCCTTAATGCCCATCAGCCGTTTAGCCCGTCCCCCCCACATCCCCTCCATCAATGCTTAGTTTATTCCCTGTAGTTAACAGTTTCTTATGGTTTATTATTTTAAACAAAACAATAATAATTTTATAATAAAAATAATTGTTTTAAAACTTAAACATGATAACAAAAAATACAAAGAGGTTTAATAATAATACCAAATCCCAATGCACCATTTTTGTCAACATTCAGAGAAAATCACTGCAGACAGTTCTGTATGTGTATATATATGTATATGTAAACAAACATATATATACATATATGCATTTTAAAACACTGATATCAATAATTTAAAGCAATGTTATATATTTTGTTTTCTTAACAAAATGGGTAAAATGGAATCATATTTGAATGTAATACAAGAGAAAGAAGTTAAAGTAAAATAAGTAAAATTAAGAATTTGGATACAGGTCCTTTGAAATGTTTTTATGAAAAATTTAAAAAGAGAAGGGTGTTACTCCTATGTCTTTCCCACACTGACAACCACATTAGCCTGTGTTACAATTTTTGCTTCAACCATCAAACATATTTAGGAAACTCAAGAGAAGTAAAGTCTACTGTATGTATTCATCTTTTACCTTTCTGTTTTTCAATTTTCCTACCTGACACTCTAAGTTTCCATATTTTATTAGTTCTTTTCTTTTTAGAAAACTTACTTTAGCCATTCTTTTAGGTAGGTCTTCTATCAACAAACTCCCTTATTTTTCCTTCATCTGAAAATGTCTTGATTCCTCTTTTATTTCTGCAGAATCTTTCTGCTGGATAGAGAATGCTGGATTGACAAGTCTTGACCTAAAGGTTAGATCTTTTGTTTTGGTCCTACAGATCCTTGAGATTCTGCTCATTATTTTATCTTATTTTTTTCCAGTTTCTGTTCTATTGTTCATATTAGGTAATTACTATTATTCTTTCTTCAAGTTCATTGGTTTTTAAAAATCTCTCTCTTTAATTCTGCTTTTGAACACATCCACTGAGTTTTTATTTCATTTTTAGTACTTTCACATCCATTTGGTTATTCTTTATACCTTTTATTTCTTTGTCGAGACTTCCTACTTCTTTGCTGAGTCTCTTTTTTTTCATTTGTTTCAAGGGTTTTTGTAATTGCTCACTGAAACAAGTCTTTTGATGACTGATTTGTTTTTTTAATTAATTTTTTAATGTTTATTTATTTTTGAGAGAGAGAGACAGAGCATGAGTGGGAGAGGAGCAGAGAGAGAGGGAGACACAGAATCTGAAGCAGGTTCCAGGCTCTGAGCCAACTTGCATACAACATATATGCAGGACTTCTAAACCACGAGATCAGGACCTGAGTCAAAGTCTGATGGTCAAATGAGTGAGCCACCCAGGTCCCCTGACAAGTGATTTTTTAGATGATATCTGGACATTTTGGGTATTGTGTTTTAAGACTCTGGATCTTATTTAATTTTTATGTTTTGGTTGGCCTCCTTAGGCACCACTGAGGAGAGTAAGAAGGGAACACTGCCTCATCACTGTCATGTATGGTTGGAAGTCCAGGTTCCCCACTGGACCTTCATTGACACTCAGGGGATAGGAGAACTCATTACCGGTGCTTGGGTGTAGAAGTTCCAACTCCCCAGTAGGCATCTGATATACTACCCTAACTACAAGGGGTAGGAGTGCCTCATTATTGCTGTTCACATGGCCTCCACTGACATGAGTGGCAGAGTAGCCACACTACTGCTAGATGGTGGTGAAAGTCCTAAGTTTCCAGTAGGCATCTTCTGACAGCATCCAGAAGGGAGGGGAAAAGATGTGTCATTCTTGACAACTGGACGTAGGAGTCCAGGTTCCCCATTTTGTTTCCACTGAGGAGGGATGGTAGAGAGGGTCTTCATTATAAACTAGCAGAAGTGAAAAATCCCAGTACTCCTCATTAGGCCTTGACTGATAGTGCCCCAGTCAGGTCACTGAGATGCTTTATCATAGTCTGGTCAGGGTGACCGTCTCAGCATTTTGTTTGGCCTGTGCTGGCAGGGTTTGGGGTGGGGGCGGTACTACAGTTTCTCTATGGGGTTTGACTAGAGTACAGGGGTTATTGTCTAAAATTTTTCTGTTTTGTTAGGCTGTTCCTTTCCTAGCCCTCTGGA
Organism: Suricata suricatta; assembly: GCF_006229205.1. Taxonomy (NCBI): domain Eukaryota; kingdom Metazoa; phylum Chordata; class Mammalia; order Carnivora; family Herpestidae; genus Suricata; species Suricata suricatta. The sequence goes on from NC_043701.1 coordinate 157,543,263, forward strand.
TAGGGAGAGCTGACCTTTGTTGGAGCATGTTTTGTTTGTATCTGTTGGTGCTTCTGGGTAGCCAGCTCCTCTACAACCGTGTCTGGGATCTATGCAGAAAGAAAAACATGAAAAAAACCCCCAAACCAGTGAGTTCACCGCTGTGTTGTTCCCTGATTCCTAGGCCACCTTATTCTTTACCCCTTTCAGAGTTTTTTCATGTCTATAAATAATAGCTAGAGTTTTTAGTTTTACCTGAGTAGAGGAATAGGCAAAAGTGTGTATACTCTATCTTTCTGGAAGCTAAAATTTCTATATTTATTTTTAACTATAATCCCAGAAATTTTTATTTTAATTTTTAATCTTAATCCTTAAATATAAAAATTATTAAATTTATTTTATATTTACGACCCATTCCTTTTACCACCATTTCCCCATGATGAGTCCATTTTTGTTTGGCTGCTTCATCTTCAGGTAGATTTTCAATGAAGTTTTCCCTAAGTTTATTTTTTCCTTTTTTTAAAAAATATAGTTTATTGTCAAGTTGGTTTCCATACAACACCCAGTGTTCATCCCAACAAGTTCCCTCCTCCATGCTTCCCTAAGTTTCTATACCCTTGAAAACGTTTTTATGCTGCCTCTACAATGAAAGATAAGTCTGGTGTATAAAATTGGTTGATATGAATCTTCCATAATAAGTAAGACAGCTTAAATATCAAAATTTTAATTGGTTATAACTAGAAGATAACTAGTTCTGATTGTTTAGGAGAAATGCTTAGACATTACTATCCTAAAACAATAAAACACCCTTGTCAATTTTAGCTGAATGTTCCCTTCCAATCAAATAGGGATTCATGATAAGAATGCTGATGACCGTATATATAAAACTAACAGTTACTGAATGCTTAGTATGTGTTATGCATCATATACATTTATAATATACAATATTATGAGATTAATTGTTCAATAAACACTTGTGGAACTGATACTATATACTAACTATGTTCCAGAGTCTCGGTAAAATCTATTTGTGTTCATGTTTTACATATGGAGAAATGAGTCTCAGAGAAATTGAATACCTTGCTAGTAAATGGCACAGGCCAATATTTGAAGTTAGATATGTATCATGTTTAATCACAACATATGTTTACTTTTTAGCTGAGTAAATATGATAAATCACCTCAGTACCATGAAATAAAATTCAAATCTTTTGGCTAGTACTCAGAATGTATAATTAAATGATTTGTAACTGACAGATGATTTGATTAGATTTATTTAGCAAGTAGGAGTTTTAATGTCATAACTTTGTAAGGACACAGGTCTGAATCAAACTGACTCTGACCTTGGAGGCCTAGGTGTCAGTTTCTCAGAATCATTAGACAATAGAAGGGCACACGTTGCCCAAGGCAGGAGGGACCACCCTTGTAACACCCAATCAGAAGGGCCAGCTAACACCTTTAACATTTCTAAGGGCAGGCCTAGAAGGCTAGTCTGCCCTATGTGAGGGTCCTGGGCCCACTCTGTAATTGGTCAATACTCTAAAAGTTGTGATTGGCTTCCACCAAAAGTATCAATGAATAGTTAAACCTGCTGTCAATAATATTGTATAATAATGATTGGATTCACTATACCTGTGTCACAATTTCCTGTATCTCCCCCTTCCCAAGCCCATAAAGGCCCTACCCTGCCATTGTTTGGGGCTCTCCACATGGATCCACTGCATTGGTGAAGTTTGTGAGCCCGAGCTTATAAGCCCGTAATAATAAAGCCCTTTGCTTTTGCATCCATGGCTCAGTCTCCTGGCAGTCTCTGGTTTTTGAGGACGATATTGGAAACTTGGGTACAACAACTTCAAGGTAAAAATGTCACATACCTCTCTACAAAGAAATGATTCCTTACCATTTTTCCCTTTAACATTTTTCAAAAACTTGAAGTTTTTATCATACTCTAAAATGTCCTGTTTCTTTTTCTTGCTCAGATATCCTACAAATTTACTGTTGTCATTAAACCATAAAACAGTCTGAGAATCAGGGAAAGCATTAGCATGCTGTCTTCTCCATGATTAAAAGAGCTTTTGAAAAAACAAATAAAAAGAATACAGGAGCTTTTGTTTGAACTGGAAGAAAAAGCAAGCTGACTACAAAGATTTTTAGGTAGAAAAACAGCCCCCTTTTAAAGAATTCTTTTTGTTTTAAAGAGTTAACCAAAAGTTAATAAAGACAGAAATAAAAAGCAAATAAAATTTTTTCTTTTTTTCTATGAGAGAGAAGATGATAGCTTGATTTCTAAATTAAGAACAAAATAGTAAAACTTCACTTTAATATTCTGGTTACATCTGGGCAATCAGAATAGAAGGAAGTATATAAAGAAGAGAAGAATAGGAAAATAGGGGGGAAGAGGGCATCTCCCTTTCAGGGATCTTTTGGGTCCCCCAAAACTCAAACCACCATCCTGGCCTCCGTGCTTTATCTCTGCACAGCCCACCAAACCTCACCTCAAAACTAGCCCCTCAAATACCCTCCCAGAGCTCTCTGTCTTTTAATTGGTGTCTTTTACTTCACACTTATCGTTGGGATTAAAACTTACCATATAAGTATTTTCTATTCCTTGCATATTATTTTGGTTTTGATTTTGGGTTGTTTTGGTCCCCTCTTTTTCTGGTTTTAACTTTTCCCTCCTGACTCTTTTGATATTGCTGTCATTCATTTCACTTATCCATCTACTAAAATTATCTAATACATCTGTTTGTCTGAGAAAGCTTTTATTTCCCCTTCACATTTCAAAGATGATTTTTCTATGTTGGTGAGTTTTTTCTTTCAACTTTAATTATTTCACTCAATTCTCTTCGTGCTTGCATGATTTCCTACTGAGACTCCATATCTTTGTTCATATTACTTCATATCACTGTACTTCATATCCTTGTCCTTTATAGGTAAAATTCGGTTTTCCCCTGGCTTTTTTCAAGGGTTTCTCATTTTCTTTGGCTTCCTGCAGTTTGAATATGATATTCCTAGGTGAAGCTCTCTTGGTGTTTATCATATTTGATAATCTCTGAGCTTCCTGGATCTGTGGTTTTGTCTTTTGTTAATTTTGTAAAAATTTCAGCCATTATTACTTCAGTATTTTAATTACCTTAAGCCATTATTATTTCATTATTCTTCTGTTTTCTTCTTTTCCTCCTTCTTCTGGTATTATAATTATGTGTATGTCACACACTTTGAATTGTCCCACAGTTCTTACATGCTTTGTTTTTTTTTTCATTCTTCATTTCAGTTTGGGAAATTTCTTTGAACTTTCCTTAAACTCACTGATTCTTTAGCCATGTCCAGTCTACTGATGAGCACCTTAAAGACATTCTTCGACATTCTTCATTTCTGTTACAGTGCTTTTGATTTCCAGTATTTCCTTTTGATTCTTTTATATAGTTTCCATCTCTCTGCTTACATTACCCACCAATTTTGCATGTTGCATACTTTTTCTATTAGAGCCATTAACATATGAATCATAGTTATTTTTAAATTCCTGTTTAATAATTCTAACTCATATCTGAGTCAAGTTCTGATGCTTGTTTTATTTGTTCGGTCTATGTTTTTTTCTTGCCCTTTGGTAGACTTTGTAGTTTTTGTTAAAAGTCAACATGCTGAAATGGATAATAGGAACTGAGATAAACAGATCTTTAGTGTGAGGATCTGCACTACAAGTTGGACCATGTTTCATGTTTGCTATAGCTGAAGCTACCAGGGGCTTTAAATTCCTCTAATGTCCTTGTTTATGTGTGCTCTCTTGACTTCAGGCTTCCCTAATTACTTCTCAGAGAATCTGTTTCTTGCAGCTCTTTCAGCTATAATTCACTGTTATTATACTGAAACCCGATTAGTGAGGTGGTTGAGTACAGAGGAAAGGAAGTATTCTCTAATTTTATAAGTAAATCTTAGTCTTTTAGTGGGTCTATGTCTCTGGACTATACATTTCACATTTTTTTCCAATGATATAGCTTTTTACCTCTAGAAGAGTCAAAAAGCCTAAAAGGGACGAGAGTAAAAGGGATACCTTCCCCAGTTCGGATAAGGTTCTGGTCTCTTCCCCTTGAAGAGTGGGCTTTTGTTATAGAGAGAATGCTCTGGTCCTATTTCATAATGATTACTCTTACCCTCCCCCTACCAGAATTGCTAGAAAATTCTGAATTCCACAAAAGGGGAATTCCTACAGGTTCCTGCAGGCTTCAGTATTTTCTGTTCCAGGTAAGCAAATTTGATGATTCCCTGGATTCACCTAGTTTTCTAGATTTCAGGGTGGTGGTTTGCCCTACAATTTTAATTCTCTGATGAGTTCAAGAAAAGTCTTTCATTTTCAAATTGTTCGGCTTCTTCTTGTTGAATGAATGAAAATTCAAGAAATGAAAATTCAAGATCTCCAAGCCCTTTCCATGCTGAGGCTAAAACCAGAAGTTTACTAAAAATATTATTTTGCATGCCAACACTGACCTTTTGGCAGTACTAGCTTTAAGGGTGGTATTGAGAAATAGCCTTTCCTCTACCTTGTATTGTCTATCAGTGTATTAATGTGATCAATTAGTCATGTCTGCCATGGGAATGAAGCCACATATGCCACATATTTGCCATTTTTGAACAAAATTATTTCTAGGCTCTTTCCAGATTCAAGGATAAAGGTCTTCTCTTTGACAAAGAGTGGAGTCACACTGGTGTCCCCTCAATACATATGAGAATCCTATTTCAGTTAATATTAATGAACTTCTATTTTCATACAATGTTGTCCAACAAATGTACACAGGGATATATCCAACATATGAGTAAATCAAAACAAATTGACTTGCTGAAAGGTCTCATGTAAGTTTTCTATTTGGGTTTGATTTTTCACACTCTCATTTATGGATGAGATTGAGAAATTACTGTTGTTTCACATTCCCTCAGTCCCTATGCTATGTCTTTTCCTTAATGTGGGTTTTGCATCCACTCCTTTGAAAGAATACGATAGATAAAAAGTGTCTATATATATTGTGTGTGTGTGTGTGTGTGTGTGTGTGTGTGTGTGTGTATAAAACAGCATCCATATCATCACATGGTAGACTTTTTATAAGGACCTACCAGAAAAATTTATCTCAAGGCTTAGTAACAGGAAAATGATGTTCCTCATGAAAAATTAGTTTAGGTTTTGACTTATGACTTCTAGGCTTTGTTTTCTACTTTGCTTTGGCTACCTACTTGGAAACACAGAACCAAATTTGTAGCCTATCACTAACAAGAGAATAAAACCAGCTGATACATATTTTAGAATGTTAATCTTTCCCACTGATTTATTATTCTTCTAAATTTTCTATTTACTCTTATTTCCTCATTTATTTATTTTATCATTTTGCTATTTGGACAGGAAAGTGACTAGAAGTAGCTTGAAAGAAACTGTGGGAAAAGAAAAGACACTCAATAATTCACAAACTATGTATTTAGTCCTCTATATAGACAAAGCAAAGGAAAGCCCCTTAGTTTTATTTTCTGCTTTATTTCTTTTCTCCAAAATCCATCTTTAACTTTATCAAATGCTTCAGGAAGTCCTATTCTTCTAGCAACTTTAAAAACACTCTTTTCTTTGTCAGGTCAAATGTTTTATTTGATATAATATAGTTTGAGGTTGAATCATGAATCTATTAACTTTAGTTTGTTGTAAATGGATTTCCCTTTCTAAGAATTTTTAGACATTTTTATGTTTTCCTGGGGCTAGAACTAGCTCTCATAAGTGGTCCCAAGAGTTGGTAAGGGTTGATCTTATAATCAGATCTTTCCAGAGCATTTTTTCCCCCAAAGATTATAGAATACTTCACAGGTAAACTTAAAGGATCTTTCTGAATAAGAACAGGGCAGTTTTGTTTTCTCCTTTCACAATGCAGAAGGCAGTTCACTGCAGGACATTCAGCTAGGGTGTGTGTGGAGTGTTGCAGGAGGGAAGAGGGCTGGGGGTTGGTAGAGAAGTGGAGGCTGATTTAGGATTATGGGGAGATTAACAGGCCTGCATAGTACATGAAGGCCCATAGCTTTGCCAAGAGGCCTGAAATTTTTTTCTGTAAAAAGGCAGGTAATAAGTAATTTAGGCCTTGTGGCTATATGGTTTTTGTTGCAACTTCTCAACTCTACTTTGGTAATGCAAAAGCAGCCACAGACAATTCATAACTTGAGAGGCATAAGTATGTTCCAATAAAACTTTACTGATGGACACTAAAATCTGAATTTCATATAATGTTCACATATCACAAAGTATTATTAGTCTTCTGATTTTTTTTAAGCATTTATAAATGCAAATAGAATTTTGTAAGGCTAACTGGCCATACAAAAACCCATGATGGGCTGGGTTTGGCCTGCAGGTCATAGGCTGCTAGTCCCTGTCACTCTAAGCAATTAAAATCCTCTACCACTAGAAACTTACCAGTTATCCTCTTGGACTAAGTGTTATGAGTCAGGTTTCCCACAGTTGATTTACAATCACCATTAGTAGGGTTAACATATCTAACTCTGGTACCTTTCTGTAATCATTTTCATACTTAAGTATATGAATCACCATCATAGAAAGGATGTAAAATGTAGATTCTGTGACCCTAGGCAAAGCTCCTAAATCTACATTTTAACCATCATCCCAGGTAATGTGATTTGTGAGTAGATCCAAACTTTGTAAATCAGTGGATCACTGTAAATTATTAGGTACTTTGCTTATATAAAACAAACAAAAACCCACCTGGTCCCTAGTGACAAACAGCAAGTGTTCAAAGGAAGATCAAGCAGCAAAGAAGGTGCTCAAAATACATGTGGCCTTCCAACACTGGTTCCCAGCAGCTGTATAAACCCCCATATTTCTGTATTTCACTCTTCCTACTCCAAATAGTCTTCTTTTCTGTGAACTCTTCTACTGTGTACACTATAATTTGGAGTAATATAAAGCCTTGAATCCAGAAACAATACAGGGCTATATCACTCACTGTGATCTAAACTTCATAAAAATGTAATTTGGACTTCTAAGTAATTGCACATGACTGAGTGAATGCTAGGAATCCCTGCTCTGATCTTAAATATGTAAAGATGCTGTACAAATAAAACAAAGAATATTAGCTAAATTGGAAATGAAGGGAAAGCCCCAAATAGTAGCAATAAATAAGGATTCAAAATAAGAATGGTAATTGAATAGAATCAGGAGAACCTGGATCAGGCATTGGCCACAAGGGCGGGAACTGGGGGCTACATCTTATACCAGAAATATCAGAAGGCTGCTCCATACCTGAAACAGGGAATTTTGTGAAGTACTTGTTCATATCTTCTGCTTTTATGAAGATCAAATTCCATCTTTTTTCTTTTTAGTTTTTTCTTCTTCTTTTTTAATGTTTTATTTATTTTTGAGAGCAAGAGAGGCAGAGCATGAGCAGGGGAGGGGCAGAGAAAGAGGGAGAGACACAGAATTTGAAGCAGGCTCCAGACTCTGAGCTGTCAGCACAGAGCCTGACATGGGACTCAAACTCATCATGACCCGAGCCAAAGTCGGATGCTTAACCAACTGGGCCACCCAGGTGCCCCATTCCCTCTCTTTTCTTATTGACTAGGAGGAATGTCTTATATATTCTCCATGCAAACCTTTTTATTATGTGTACATGGCCAATAACTTCTCTCAGTTTGTAACTTGTCTTTCCACTCTTGTATGGCATCTTTATTTTTTTTTAATTTAATGAACATTGTTGATTGGCATGAAGTCCAGTTATTCAGTCTTTTTGTCAGGGTTAATTGTTGGGAGCTATTTGAACTCACCAGTAGAGTGAATATTCCTGGTGAGGGTACAGCAAGTTTGCATGGTCTCTTGCCCCCAGAAAGCTCCCAAAATCTACCCTCTTGAAACTTCATGTCTGCTTGGGCACCAAACCTCAAAGTGCTTTGCTGATTAGTGTCAGGAGCGGCCTGTCCCCCTGCCCTGTCCCTGAGGCATGATTGCACCTGGTCAGGGAAAAGATGAGTAAACTAGATACACCCTAATTCAACATATAATTTTTCCCTAAGCAATTAACTGATAACTGACTACCTTCTGGGCCTGGATGCCTTTGTAAAAGTCACTACTGCAATAAAATGTATCAATCATCTTTGGGATTGTAAGAGCAGGCATTATGTCTCCTGAGAATCCTGTTTTTCGGGAACTTTCTCTTAAAGTTATAAACAGCCTAATGACCCTTACTCATAAAAAAACTGACCTTCCTAAACAATGCGGTTTGCCTCTTGGTTAAAGGTCACTTCCTTAAGGCTAGACCTGAGGTTTTGAAAAAATACATATGACAACATGAGCACCTGTAGCTAAGTTTTTTATGACAGTCATTACTATTACAATTGTAATTTCTGCAGAATCTATGTCCTGGAAAATTGTAAAAATTATCTAAGAGAAATTTTTCTGGTTTTTGTACCTTTCACCATAAATAAAGTTTGAGAACCAGACAGAGCAGAGATGCCTGCCACAAGGGAAGATTTGCCCACCTGGTGATCGGAAAGAAATTCGAGTTTCTCTCACTCTCTCTTGCTGAGCTGACATCGTCCATCCTTCCGGGGAACCCTGGACCTGCTAGAGCTGAACTCCTGCGGTTAATGATTTTTATGTGCTATTTAAGACATCTTTGCCTACTTCAAGGTCATGAGCATATCTGTTTTCCTCTGAAGCATTATTGTTTTACCTTTCACATTTAGGCCTGTGATTTCTCTTGAATTAATACTTTTTGTTCATGGTGTGAGGGATGGATCAAGCAAAAATATTAAAAGCAGCCAAATAAAAAAAAGACTTTACCTCCAAAAGAGTGACGATATTACACACATTTGACTTATCAATGCAAACTATGGGAACTAGAAGATAATAAAATGACATTTTTTCAATAACAATACTATTGACAATAGACATAAAGTGGAAATAGTCAAAATATGCATTAATGGATGAATTGTGTAAACAAAACGTGGTATACCTGTTTGATGGAATAAGTTCTGATACATGACACAACATGGATAAACTCTGAAAACATTATGTTAAGTAATGTAAAAATGTAAGTAAAAACTTAATTTTATTTTCTAGCAGTATATTTATTTAGGTGTGATTATCTTTGTATGAATGAATTCTTATTGTAACTTAATAAGCTTCTCTAAATGTTTTTCAATAGAAGCAAAATTGCATAACATAAAATTAGCCATTTTAAAGTTTATAATTCAGTGGCATTTAGTATATTCATAATGTTATGCAACCATCATCGCTATCCAGTTCTAAAACATTTTCACCCCAATAGGAAACTCCATATGCATTAAACAGTCACTTCCCATTCCCCCCACTCCCTAGGCCCTAGAAACCACTAATCTTGCTGTTCCAATTGTTTACCTATTCTGGGCATTCCATATTAATGGAGCCATATAAGATGTGACCCATTGTGACTGCCTTCTTTTACTTAGCATAATGTTTTTAAAGTTCATCCACGTTGTGTCAGGTATTAGTACTTATTCCACTGAACATATATACCACATTTTGTTTACATAAATCATCTCTTCATGTCCTTTTGGACTGCTTCCACCTTATGGCTATTGCCAATAGTGTTGCTTAAGAACATTTCCATACAAGTATTTGTTTTTAAGTATACTTGTTTACAGTTTGAAGAATACCTGTTTTAAATTCATTGGGGCACATAACTAAAATGGGAACTGCTGAGTCATAGGGTAATTCTACGGTTAACTTTTTGAAGATGTAAGCTTCTTAAATTTGTGGCACTTTGTTGGTCATTGTTTTCAAAAATTGCTTCTGTTACATTCTCTCCTCTTTTTCTGATATTCTAATTCTAGGTATAAGTATATTGAATGTATCCCTCCTGTTCTGTGTACTCATTTTTCACCATTCTTTTTTCTCCTCTGTGCTTAATTTTGGGTATATTTCCTGTTAACGTGGATGCAAGTTCATTAATTCTGTGGTTTTTGTTTTTGCTATAACCTGTCTGCTGTTAAACACATCTAGAGGGTTCTTAATTTCAGACATTTTTGCACTTCTAGACTGTGCATTTGATTTTTGTAAAATAGATTTCAGTTCTCTGTTAAAATTCTCTACTTTTCATCTTTCATTCACGTTTTCCTGAACATATTGATTGATCAGAGTTATTTAAAGTTCCTTGTCTGGTAACTTCAATGACAGGCTCACCTGAATGTATACATGCCATTTAGTTCTATTTTTTAGCATGCTTTATAATTTTCAAATGGATCTTGGATGTTAAAATGAAAAAGTTTTAAGGGTATGGATGATTTGCCATTCTCCAAAGACAGTTATGTTTTCTCTTCCATTAGAAAGAGAATACCAACAGATCACCTTGATTCTGTTGAAGGTTGGCTTAAGGCTTTAGTAGGTTTGGTCTATTTCACATTTGCCTTACTCTTATGACACTGTCCTTACTTCTAAGGCATAGTCATTACTTCTAAGGTACAAGCCTTGTGGAGCCGCAGCTAAAACCCAGGGGACTCTATGAAAGCCCCTACACATTGGCAGGACGAGAGCCCCAATCTGTCTCTTTGTCACCCTGTGGTTGCTGAAATCTTTGTGCAGCATGTTAGCCTCTTTGCTGTTGGTTTTTGCTTGATTTCTAAGGGTACATGCACACTTGTACATGGAGCTGAAGAAGTAGCCCATGACTTGTGAGAATTTTGTCACATACTTTGGCTCCTTCTCTGTGTTTTGCCTTCTCTGGAATGTTTCCCTTTAATACCCAGCCACTCTGATGGCTCCAAATTCTAACTCTGAATTCTGAGCTCAATAAGAATGTTGTTGCTGCTTAAACTCTATTTCCCTAGGCTGTAATATGGAAATATCTTTAGGGAAAATTCTAGGGAGTTCACTTTATGAATTTCCTTCTTTTAAGGATACCAGCCCCTCAAACCTCCCTGTGTTGGTTATAGTCCAGTGCCTTCAAAAGGCTATTTTATTACTTGACCAACTTTTAGAGTTGTTTTTGGTAGGAGGATTAGTCCAATACAAACTACTTCATCATGGCCAGATTAGAAACTCTCAATAAACAAGTTAACAAATTATTTAAAGAAAACATAATCCCTATATAAAATACATTGATGCAAAGGACAGAAAAAAACAGAAAACTACTCAAACCATTTTATAATGCTAGAATCTGATTCTGAAGGCAGTAAATAATAGTACAAAATAACAAAATTATAGAATCATCTAGCTTATGAATATGGGAACAAAAATTTTTACATAAAATATTAACACACAGAGGGGGTGCTTGGGTGGCTCAATCAGTTAAGTGTCCACCTCTTAGTTTTGACTCAGGTCATAATCTCATGGTTCATGGGTAGAGCCCTGTGTTGGGATCTGTGCTGACAGGTCAGAGCCTGCTTGTGATTCTCTCTCTCCCTCTTTCTCTGCCCCTCCCATGGCTGCACTCTCTCTCTTTCTCTCAAAAAAATATATGTATACATTAAAAAAAGAAAAATATTAACACACAGAATATGGCAATGTTTTAAAAAATACTCCAGTATAGATAGGGTTTATCCTATAAACAGAGTAAGAGTTCAATATCAAAAACTGTCCATATAATATACTATCTTCACATATCAAAGGAGAAAAACCACAGGATCATCTTAATAGATACAGAAAATAAGTTGGACACACAGAGAAATGAGAGAAGGGCCAAGATGGTGAAGTAGCATGGAAATTCTCTGCTTCTCTTGTCCCTGAAATGGAGCTAGATCAGCACAAAATCATTTTGCACACCTAGAAAATTGATCTGAGGACTAACACAACAGCATAACTTGAGCCACAGAAGTCTGCAGGTATGCAGAGCAGAGCGGTGAACTGGGGAAGAGAGAAGCCGCAGAGGGTGTGGAGCTGTTTCTGTTTGCAGAGAGAGGATGGAGATGGGGGAGGGGAGAAGGAGGGGAGAGTATAGGAAAAGCACTCCCCTTGAAAGCAGCTGGAGAGAAAGACAAAGAGTGGAAACAATGTGCAAGGAACTGAACAAGAAAGGGAGAAAGGAGAAGGTTTCTTTACCATTAGGAATCTATAAACAGGGGAGCACAGAGTCACAGCCTCTGGAGCTTGATACCTGGTGGTGCTCTGGTGGGAAGAGCAAATCCCCAGGAGCAGACAGCAAGGTCTGAGTGGCCCTTGGGCATCATAGGGAGAGGTGGTTCCCCTACTGGGAGGACATGTGGTAGAGGCCATGCAGCCTACCCACAGGCAAAGGTCTCAGCAGCCCTAGATTATAGCTACTTTTGCTGGTGTTGGAACAAGGATGCCAGGGGGTGGTGAAGCCTGGCTCCAGATGTGTGTTGTGATTTACCATAATCCCTGAAACACTGATGCTACAAGATTGTGCAAAATTTTTCTGGGGCAGGCTGGCACCTGGGCGCAGTCTCTTGGCCTCTGCAGTGGCACAGTCATAAGAGTGTTCCTAGGGGTAGGCCAGCATCAGGCCATTACTTGCTGAGACCCTCTCCCAGAAGGTGAGAGTGGGTTCAAGTCACAGGGCCCTCAGAAGTGAGGGGTTTGGGAATAACTTCATCTGTGATAAAATATGAGGAGATGCCTCATGGCAGGCTAATGGCTTGGTTATGGACAGTGTAAAAGAAGGGAATGGATGGATGGAAGCTGGAGATAAGGAGGGGTGCTACACTGCTGGTTGTGAAGAGCACAGAGTTGTGATGTTAGAGATTGGGAAGCTATGGGTGACCCCATTATCACCTCCCCAGCTGATGCAATACACTGGTATGCACACCACATCCACACTTAACAACCCCAATAAGTTAAGTAGCGCCACCTAGTGGAGAGTTGAGTCATTATACCAAGCCCTGTCCAACGTGCAAACCAAGTCCTAAAGGACCACCTCAAGTCTCTCTCCCTGCTTAATGTATGGACTATAAAATGCTTCATAGTTTGACTCCTAGGGGAAACTGGATGTAATTTTGTTCGGATTTCATTCTGTTTGTTATCCATCTATTCATGTTTTTCCTTTTCTTATTCTTGGATACAGAAGATAAAAATTTTATTTTTATTTTGTTTCTATAAAAAGGATTTTTATTTATTTTTCCTACTATATTTTATTTGTAAATTTTTAGTCTATTTTTAAGTTTCATTTTATTCAATTTTACTGTATACACTTTAAAATATTTAAATTTTCTTATATATATATTTTTTATCTTTTCTTTCCCTTTCTTCTCTCTTTCATCATGCTTCTTTCAAAAACCAGGCCAAAACACACTTAGGATCTAGCTTCCTTTGATTTTTTTTTTGTGTGTTGTTTTAAGTTTTGAAATTTAATTTTTTTATTTATTAATTCTTTTTCTTCCTCCAAAATGACGAAATGAAGGAATTCACCCCAAAAGAAAGAACAGGAAGAAATGACAGCCAGGGACTTAATCAATACATATATGAGCAAGATGTCTGAACCTGAATTTAGAATCACAATAATAAGAATACTAGCTGAGGTTGTAAAAAGCATAGAATCTCTTTCTGTGGAGATAAAAGAAGTAAAATCTATTCAGGACAAAATTTAAAATGCTACAACTGAGATGCAATCTCAGTTGCCATGGCAGCAAGGATGGATGAAGCAGAGCAGTGAACCAGTGACATAGAGGGCAAACTTAAGGAGAATAATGAAGCAGAAAAAAAGAGGAAAACTAAGGCAAAAGAGCATGATACAAGTAATAGAGAACTCGATTCATTAAAAAGGACAACATCCAAATCATAGAGGTCCCAGAAAATGAAGAAAGAGGAAAAGAAGTAGAAGCTTTATGGGAGAAAATTATAGCAGAAAACTTTCATAACCTGGGGAAAGACACAGACATCAAAATCAAGGAAGCACAGAGAACACCTATTAGATTCAGCAAAAATCAACCATATCATAGTCAAATTCACAATGTACACAGACAAGGAAAAAATTATGAAAGCAGCAAGGGAAAAAAGTACTTAACCTATAAGGGAAGACTGATCAGGTTCCCAGAAGACCTATCCACAGAAACTTGGCAGGCTAGAAATTAGTGGCAGGATATATTCAACGTGCCAAATTGGAAAAGTATGCAGCCAAGAATTCTTTATCCAGCAAGGCTGTCACTCAAAATAGGAGAGCTAGAGTTTCCCAAACAAAAACTAAAGGAGTTCATGACCACTAAACCAGCCCTGCAAGAAATTTTAAGGGAAACTCTCTGAGGTGAGAAAAGATGAAACAAAACAAAAAAGACAAAAAAAAAACCAAACAAAGACTAGAAAATACCAGAGAATACCACCAAAAACTCCAATTCTACAGGCAAGACAATGGCAATTAAATTCATATCTTTCAGTACTCACTCAATGTCAATGGACTAAATCCTCCAATCAAAAGACACAGGGAAACAAAATGGATAAGAAAACAAGACCCCTCTATATGCTGTTTATAAGAGACCCACTTTAGACCTAAAGAAACCTTTAGATTGAAAGTAAGGAGAAGGAGAAAAATCTATCATGCTGATGGTTGACAAAAGAAAGTCAAGAGTAGTCATCATTATATGAGACAATTTAGATTTTAAAATAAAGACTAATGAGAGATGAAGAATTGTATTATATCATAATTAAGAGGTCTTTCCACTAAGATCTCACAATTGTCAACATTTATGCCCCCAACGTGAGAGCATCCAGATATATAAATAGATTAATCACAAACATAAAGAAACTCATTGACAATAATATTATAATAGTAGGGAACTTTAACACTCCACTTATAGCAATGGACAGATCATCTAAGCTGAAAATCAAGAAGGAAACAATGGCTTTCAGTGACACACTGGATGGGATGGACTTAACAGATATATCTAGAACATTTTATCATAAAACAGAAGAATACACATTCTTCTTGAGTGCACATGGAACGTTCTCCTGAATAGATCACATACTGGGACACAAATCAGCCCTCAACAAGTACAAAAAGTTCAAGATCATACTGTGCATTTTTTCAAACTACAACGCTATCTATAACTCGAAATCAACCACAAGAAAAAATATGGAAAGACAACAAATACTTGGAGACTAAAGAACATCCTACAAAAGAATAAATGGGTTAAACAAGAAATTAAAGAGGAAATTAAAAAGTACATGGAAGCCAATGAAAATGATAACACCATAGCCCAAAAACTCTGGGATGAAGCAAGGTGGTCATAAGAGGGAACTATATAGCAATCCAGGCCTACCTAAATAAGGAAGAAATGTCTCAGATAACCTAACCTTACACCTTAAAGAGCTGGAAAAAGAACAATAAATAAAACCCCAAACCAGCAGAAGATGAAAACTAATAAAGATTAGAGAAGAAATCAATGTTATTGAAATAAAAACAAACAAACAAAAAATTAATAGAAGGGATCAATGAAATGAGGATCTGGTTCTTTGAAAGAATTAACAAAATCAATAAACCTCTAGTCAGTTTGACCAAAAAGAAAAAGAAAGGACCCAAATAAATAAAATCAAGAATGAAAGAAGAGAGATCGCAAACAACATTGTAGAAATACAAACAATAACAAGAGAATATTAGGAGAAATTATATGCCAATAAATTGGAGAATCTGGTAGAAATGGACAAATTCTTAGAAACATATAAACTACCAAAACTGAAACAAGAATAAATAGAAAATTTAAACAGACCCTTAACTAGTAAAGAAATTGAATCGGTAATAAAAAATCTCCCAAAAAACAAGAGTCCAGGGCCAAACTACTTTACAGGGGGATTCTACCACACGTTTATAGAATAGTTAATACCTATTCTTTTGAAACTGTTCCAAAAAACAGAAATGGAAGGAAAACTTCTGAACTCATTCTATTACCTTGATTCCAAAACAAAAGACGCCACTAAAAAGGAGAACTACAGACCAATTTTCTCTGATGAAGGTGGAGGCAAAAATCCTCCACAAGATACTAACCAACCGGATCCAACAATACATTAAAAGAATTATCCACCATGACCAAGTTGGATTTGTACCTGGGATGCAGGGCTGGTTCAATATCAACAAATCAATCAATGTGATACATCTCATTAATAAAAACAAAGGACAAGAACCACATGATCTGCTCAATAGATGCAGAGAAAACATTTGACGAAATACAGCACCCTTTCTTGATAAAAACCCTCAAGAAAGTAGTGATAAGAAGGATCATAACTCAAGTTCATAAAAGCCATATATGAGAGACCCACCGCTAACATCATCCTCAATGGGGAAAAACTGAGAGCTTTCCCGCTAAGGTCAGGAAAATGACAGGCATGTACACTCTTGCCACTGTTATTTAACATAGTATTGGAAGTTCTAGCCTCAGCAATCAGACAGACAACACAAAGGAATAAAAGGCATCCAAATTGGCAAGGAGGCAGTCAAACTTTCACTTTTCGCAGAAAACATGATATTCTATGTGGAAAACCCAGAAGATTCCACCAAAAACCTGCTAGGACTGATCCATGAATTCAGCAAAATCACAGGATTTAAAATCAGTGCATAGAAATTGATCGCTTCTCTATACACCAATAATGAAGCAACAGAAACAGAAATCAAGGAATAGATCCCATTTATAATTACACCAAAAACCGTAAAATACCTAGGAATAAACCTAACCAGGTGAAAAATCTATACACTGGAGACTATAGTAAGCTTATAAAAGAAATTAAAAACACACACACACACACACACACAAATGGAAAAATATTCCATGTTCATGGATTGGAAGAACAAATATTGTTAAAATGTTGATACTACTCAAAGCAATCTACATATTCAATGCAATCCCTATCGAAATAACACCAGCATTCTTCATGGAGATAGAACACACAATCCTAAAATTTGTATGGAACCAGAAATGACCCTAAATAGTCAAAGCAATCCTGAAAAAGAAAACCAAAGCTGGAGGCATTACATTCCCAGACTTCAAGATATATTACAAAGCTGTAATCATCAAGACAATATAGAACTGGCACAAAAACAGACACTCAGATAGGAATAGTATTCGGTGATAAAAAGAAATGAGCAATCAAGCCAAGGAAAATCAGAAGACCCTCCAATGCATACTGTCAAGTGAAAGAAGCCAGTATGAAATGGCTACATACTGTGTGATTCCAAGTCGCTGGCAATTTTGGAAAAGGCAAAAAAACAGAAGCAGTTAAAAGAGCAACAATTGCCAGAGGTTCAGGGGGAGGGAGTGGAGGAATGCACATGTGGAACCTGGAGGATTATTAGGGCATTAAAACTGTTCCATATGACTGTAATGGTGGATCTGTATCTTTATGCATTTGTCAAAACCCATGGAACTGTAAGAAGAGTTTTATTTTAAATTATGGACTGTAGTTAAGAATAATGTATCAGTACTGACTTATTAACCATATAAAAAAAGTTTCACACTAATGCAAGATGTTAATAGGGGAAACTCTGTGTGGGGAGTAGTAAGTGGGAATGGGAAGGGTATATGAAATTCCATGTACTATGTGCAACTACTCTGTAAATCTAAAATTGTACTAAAAAATCTATTAACTGTTTTCTTAAAAATTCAATTGGGGATCAAAAAAAAAAGAAAGAAAAGAAGTGGAATAAAAATTGTAATTTCCATCACTTAAAAAAAATAAAACCACTCTAATAACAGACCAAAAAGTAAGATCTTCTGAGCCTGTAAAGACCATCTACCAAAAATCCAGAGAAAACATACTTTGTGGTGAAAATTAAGTCATTCCCATTCAAGTCAAGAACAGACAAGGATGCCTTCTACCATCCTTATCATTTAACACTTTACTGAAGGTCTATTTACTAGTTCAAAATATGAAAATTAAAAAGAAAAGCACATGACTATTGGAAAGAAAAAGCCAAATGTATCATTATTTGCAATAGAAAATCTAAAAGACACCATTGAAAAATTTTGGTAACTAGTGATAAAATTTATCACAGTAGCTACTTAAAAGATGGACATATGAAATATACAGTACTCTCAAATACAAAAAACTAATTAGAAAATATAGTAAAAAGATAACATTTACAACACTAGCAAATCTGTAAGATCTTTGATAATAAATCTATCCAAATACACGGGAACTAGATGAAGAAAATTATGAAATCAGATTTTAAATTCATATTCATAAATAAAAAATATATTCAAGATGGAATTAGACCTAAGCATTAAAAAAACTTTTAAAAATCTAAGTAAAAATAAATTATTATGACCTTATGATAGAATATGTTTTTCATTATACTATACAGCAGAGAAAATAAATAAATAAATGTATATGGAATAATATGCATAGATCTTAAAAACATGTCGAGCAAAGAAAGCAATTTGCATAATAAGCAGTCTTTTCACTTTATATTTATGTAATTTTATATAATTTTCAATTATATAATTTATGTAAATGTTTAGAGCACACAAAGAAAACCAATAGATTGTTTACAGATTCTCCTGGCTTTAGTAAAAATATAAAAATAAATATAGATGGTGAGCATGTAATCTAAAATTATGTAAGTAGTTATCCCTGGGAATTCATGAGACTAGGAGAACAGGTTGACTTTAATTTCATATCTGTAATGTTTTGCTTTATATAAAAATATAAGCAAAATTTCAAAACATTTTAAGACTTATTAATTGTGTATGGATACACTAATTTTTCATATAATCATTTGTGCTGCCATTTCAGACTTATAAAATAAGATAGGAGGAGGACCCCATGAATGGCTCTTTAATTTATATTAAACCACCGTCTCACCTCAGGAAAAGAATTAAGAATCTCCTTGGATCAAACTTCTACATAAAACATTTTAAAGATAAAGAAAACAAACAAACAAAACCCAGGCCAAAGTGAAATCGAGAGTTTCCAAGGAAATGGGTTCTTTTCTAAGGGTGGAATGGAGCTGAGAGTACACCCCAACTGTTAGCACTCTCCTCTCTGGGAGCTGGGGGCGGCCGACTCCACTGAGAACTTGTGAGGCATTATGGGCTAAGAACAGGAAAGTTATGAGTTCAATTAAAATTTGGTCACAGAACTTTTAAAATTAATCTGTTCTGCCTGCTGCTAATTTCATTCTTGGCTACTAGGCTGGTTATTTATTTGTTTGTCTCGATGAAGAGAGGAAATGCTGCTGGTGGGGCAGATCGAACTGAAGTACATATGAGGGGCAAAGAATGGTCATGTATTAATGAACAAGACAGAGCTGATCCTGGAGAGGTTCTCAGCACTATTTTTTCACTGCAAATTTATTTTTTAAATTTGACGACAATTTGAGAGAAGAATTGCACAAATGCCTAGGGTTTCTGTTTTCTTTTTTCCAGTTTTGCAGGGTAGTTTTCTCACGTTAGAATTGGAAAGGACTACATGGTCATAAGGACCTTCTCATTTACAGACTTGGAAACTGAGACCCAGGGAGGGTAAATCATTGGTCCAAAGTCATACAACTCATTACAGGGCTTCCTTCCAATCCCTCTGAAAATAATTCCATGTTCTACGTCTAAAATTATTCTTCCCTTATTAAAAAAGCAGCTTTTAAAAGTCACTCTTTACACACCATAGCCTCTCTTGGCCACTGGAAAGATCTTGGCAATGGGGTGGCAAGTGAGCTCATTTGAACAGGGGAGGTAATTCCTGGCATCAGTTGTGTCTCTGGACTTCAGCTTCCCCATAATGTCCCTTTTACACTCAGATTCCAGAGCTTGAAGAAGACGTGGCCAGTTTCTGCTGCCTTTATGAGGAATGGTGGTGTAGTCACCAGGAACAGTGGTGCTATACTGTCATATTAGTAGATGTACCTGCAGTAGTTTACTCTCCACAACAAATCTCTCATTCCATATATATGGAACCCACTGTGTTTGTCAAGCACATTTTCATCTATAATCTCATTTGAACCTCAAAACTTTCCTGATACAAGTAAGTCAAGCCCTATCATCCCAATTTTCCAGAGGAGAAGCTGAAATGCAAGGAAGGAGTGCACTGAATTGGTACCAGAGACCAAGGTTCGTGTTGGGATGCTCACTTTTAATTTTGCCTGCTAGCCATTCCCTGGGTCCTCTTTGCCCTGATACAGCCTTCCTCCCAGGTAGTATTAGGTTAGGGAGGCATGGAATAACCAGTACGGTGCTGCCCTGGGAATCATAAGCCTGTGTGAAAGGGGAAAGGCAGGAGAAGGGAGTGGGCATAATTATCTTTTTCAAAGGATGCAAAGTCACTGGACGTAGCATGATAAAACTTGAATGACGAAGTCTCAAGGGATCCTGGTCTAGGAGGACAACATACAGACCAGTCGTTTTCACATCTCTGCTTCATTCTAATCACTTTAAATTGCTTTTTATTTATTCAATTTTTGTTTTTAAATAGGTACTAGATTCACAGTGTTCAGAAATCAAAAGGAACAAAGGGTATATGGTGAAGTCTCCCTCCCACCTCTATATCCTAGTGACCCTACTCTCTCCCTAGGAGGCAAAAAAATGTTATCAATAATGTTAAGCAAAGCATATATTTACTTCCTCTCTATACACACATTTTTACACAAAAGATAGTACTCTAGATACATTGTTGTTGATTTTCTTTTTCTCATCTAAATAATATATTTTGGGAATTATATTCATATACAAAACACTTTTTCTTTTTTAAGCTATAGGGTATATAAAACCATACATATACCATGATTTTCATTTAACCAATTCCTTCCTAATAAACCATTAAGTTGTTTTCAATCTTTTGTTATTACAAACAGGGCTGCAATAAATAGCCTTGTGCAATGGATTTCTAGGAGAACTGAGTTTTGTTCTAAGCTCTAATATGCAGCCATGTGGCCTTGAGCAATCAGTTAGTATTTTGACCTTTTAGAAATGGAAAGAATCTTAATGACCATTTGGTCTAGCATTTTCCCAAAGCATGTGCACGGAACACTAGTCCCAAAGGGTACACACCCTGGAACTTGATAGTCCAAACTGGATTCTGAGAAGACCATAATGAACAAAAATTAATTAATCTAGGCTTTCACAAGTTTATTTAATAATGGTTAATTTTATGTGTTAACTTGTTGAGTATTTTTGGATGAGATTAACATTTAAATTGGTATACTCTGAGTACGTAGATTGTCTTCCATAATGTAGGTGGGCCTCATCCAGTCAGTTGAAGGCCTGAGTAGAACAAAATGATAGGCTTTCCCAAGTAAAAGAGAACAAGAGGCAGTCCAACAGATGGCTTTGGACTTCGTCTGTATCATCAGCTCTCCTTGGTCTTGAGCCTGATGGACCCCTTTATACATTTGGACTTGACAATCTCTAAAATTACATAAAGCAATTCTTTATTATAAATCTCTTTCTGAATATATACATATCTTATTGGTTCTGTTTGTGTAAAGAATGCTGATTGATACAGGGACCAACTGTTAACATGCTGTGGAATTAATGCTCCTTAGAATACAGTTTGAGAGAAGGGAGTCTAGTCTAATTTCTTCTTATTTTACAGCTCTGAAATCAGAAAGCCTTGAGGTATTGTATGTTTAGCATCTAACACTTGCTTGAACAGCTTGTTTTAAACAGTAATCTCTCTGAGGAAGATAATATAAACTTGCAAAATAAATTTTAAAAGATTCAAAGAACTCTAAAAAAAGATTGAAGAGACTAAGATATGATGAGTTGTCAAGTAAATTGCCCCCTTCTAACTACAGGAGGTTAGAGATAGATGAAGGTCATTTGAAATATAGAGGAAGTGAAAATTAATATTGGTCACAAAGGATGAGCAGATGCAATGGCAGAGGTGTGAAAGTTAGACATTCCCAGAGTGAAGAAAACATAAGGCATGTTCTGGGCATAATGGAAACCAGTCTGACTAGGCCACCAGTCTTCACCAGTAATGCTTTCATTCTCTCATTCAGTTTGTTATTAAGGATCTATTATGTACCAGGGACCATTCTAGGTACTGGCGATACGGCAGTGAGTAAGACGAATAATGCCTCTGCTTTCACAGAACTTATATTCTAGAAGGGAGAGAAAAAAAACAAACTAATAAATGTGTCAGTGTGGGGATAAATATTATGAAGAAAAAAATAAAGCAGGATAATGGAGTTACAAGGAGTATTAGGCTGGGGGAAAATTGCTCTTTGACAAAGTGGCCAGGGAAGGCCACTTTGGTTAGGTGACATTGGAGCAGAGTCCTGAAAGAAATGAGAGTCATGCAGATTTCTGGAGGAAGAGTATTACAGGCAAAGGGAAAAACATATGTAAATACCAAAGATAAGAGCATGACTGTCATGTTCAAGGAACAGCAAGCAAGTGGGAGAAGGACAGCCCAGAGGGTAGGAGGGTAGTAGGAGAAGATGACTTCAAGAGCTAGTTAACTTTGGCTTTCTAGGTCAACTTAAGGGCTTTACTTCTTATTCTAAGTCAGATGAAGAGACACTGAAGGATTTTGAGTAGAGAAATGGTAGGATACCTCTAGCTGCTTATTGAAAATAGACTATAGGTAGAACTAGGAGATCTTGCAATAGTCTGGGAAAAAATAAAAATATTTTTGAATTTTGATAGTAGTAGTGGAAATGGTTAGAAGTGTTTGGAATCTGGATATATTCTGAAAGTAGAACTAAGAGGATTTGGTGATGTGTTGCCTGATGGTAGTATAAAACAAAGTGCTCTGTACAAGCAGGGGAAAATCTTGGGCTCTGGTCTATCCTGTTACTATTTGGACAGCCCACATCACCTCTTTGGGCCTTACTTATGCCACTGTAAAGTGGGGTCATTAATTTCTTGCTTGGAGTTAGGGGACCAAGTCAAATGGTCTCATGAAGTGCCTTCAGTTATAAGATCTATACATTTTGTTTAATCTGTGCATCAAAATTAGCACTCCATTATTTACTCTTTTATATTGATCACTATAGTTTCATGTAACAAACTTTATGTTCCCTACTCCATGGTAAATTTCTTGGAAGATGGGACCTTGTCTAATAGCCCTATATATCATCAAGTGTTAATCAACTGATTAAGAATAAACAAACTTCAAATAATAAATATAGTGCTTGCCGCTACTTCTTTAATTTTCTTGTAAATCCTTAAATTTAGTGCTTAAGAACAAGCTCCAGTTTCAAAAAGCAAGAATGGGAAGGGAAAGAGGACGGAAGTTCCAAATCAATAGTTAATATGTTGAAGTAGATAGATTAGTTAAGAAAGACTTAGTAAAGAAGTTGAAAGTGTGACATGGGAACTTAACTTTAAAGGAGAGCTAAGATTTTTTTTAAGACAGAGAAGGAAAAGAAAGGCATCCCGGGGAGAAGAAATAGCACTCTATGAACATGCATGCTGTGGAAGAAGAACCATTGTCCCAAATGGAGCACAACATGCCCTAGGGTGAGAAAGGTAGAACAAAGAGAGGCAAATCTGGAAAGTTAAGTGGTGTTTACATTATGATAAACTCTGTATGTTGTTCTAAAGTGTTGACATTACCAAGGAGAAAATGGGAAGTTATCTTTAGAATGTAATCACCATGACAGCAAGTCCTTCTGTCTATGTTGTTCTCTATTGTATTCCTAGTGTCTATCACATGTCTGGCACATAGTAAGGGTTCAATTAATAGAGACCAAGTGAATCGCTGTATTTAAACAGAATGATACAACCAGATTGTATTTTTAGAAAAATTACTGGTAGGCATCTGGGTGGCACAGTCAGTTAAGAATCTGACTTTGTCTCAGGTCATGATCTCACACAGTTCATGTGTTTGAGTCCTGCATCTAGTGAGCTCAACCCCCACTTCAGGTGAGCCTGGTCTTTCTCTCTCTCTCACCCCCTCTCTCTCTGTCTCTGCTCCTCGTGGGATTCTCTCTCTCCCCCCACCCAAACCTCTGCCCCTTCGCTCACTTGCACCCTCTCTCTCTCTCTCAAAAAACAAAACAAAAACCAAAACAAATCAAAACAAAAAACAACCGAAACAACTGGCAACTGATGGGAAGGGCCTGAGAAGTGAGATAGACAAGAGGCAGGGAGACCACCTAGTTAGTAGCTTATTAACATCTAGGTGAGAGTCAGCAGGCCAGGTGACCGATGATCTTAATTATAATCAATAGTAACTTTGTTGAATGAATTCAAATAATTGAATGGTAATAACAACTACATTTTCTTAAAAAATATTAGCATGCAGGGGTGTTTGATAGATATTTATAAATGTAATATAAAAACTCCTGTGACTGATTCATTTACTTTGGAGAATAATATTCTCTATGATGTACACAAAATAGTTATTCCTTTCTTGCAGTGATGCCTGGTTTACATAATTCATGGTTTTTTTGAGAGAGCATGAGTGGGGGAGGGGCAGAGGAAGAAGGAGAGAGAGAATCCTAAGCAGGTTCCAGGCCTAGCATGGAGTTGAGGCAGGGCTCAATGGATCTCACGACTGTGAGACCATAACTCCAACTGAAATCAGAACTTAACTGACTGAGCCACCCAGTCGCCCCTACAAAATTCTTTATGCCATGACATCAAAGTCATAAAATTGCAAAAGGTGAGAAAGCAAAGGGATTATTTGTGAAAATATTAAGGATGTGGAGGAAATCCTTACAATGAAAAAGAATTTTCAATGGGACTAGAGAGTGAATAAGAAAGGGGAATCCAGGCTGAGAAGGAGTAAAGGCTGAGGAATAAAAATTAACAAGAATATGAGAGAAGATAGGAGACAAGACAAAGAAAGTGAAAGACGTCAGGGTTGAGAGACATTCAGAGAGGACTTAAGTGGACCTAATACTGGTCTTATATAAAAAAGGACGTTCAAGTAACGGGGAATGCAGGAGATACAAACAAACAATTAATCTAGCTTTAAATGCTGAGCCTTCCCTTTCTCATTGTTAAAAAGGGGGAAAACAGTACCATTGTTCCATGGGGGTTGTGAGGACTAAGTGAGACGATAAACATGAAGTACAAGGCACATAATAAGGTATGTGACACATATAGCTATTAATTCCATCAGGAAGAAAGCAAAGGGCTGTGTCTGTAAGTCAAAAAAACTTAGGAAAGGTTAACCTGAAGTAATAGTCAGAAAGGGGAATGTGCTTAAAATTTTGGAAGCAGAACAGAATCACACTAAATCATGCTATCCACTTCTTATTCTTTCATGCCCCTTGCTGCACCAGGTTGGATAGATATTTGATAATCATTCCAACAAAGTCAAGCATTTTAATAAAAATTTTAAAACAGAACAAAAAACAGCTAAAAGTGGTTATGAGGAATTAGGATTGCCTACCTAACTTGAGTCTAGTGCAAAATGAAAATGCAAGATCCTTTGTTTAAGAATTTCAACCGTGACACAGAGCATTAAACCAAATGCAAGGCCCTTCTAAGCAGAGAGCCCTGTGTGATTGCATAGGTCCAGCCCTGCAAGGAATAAACCAAGCTGGCATTCAGGTGGTAAAGTTTATGTCTAAGGCTCTAAAAGTACAGGCCGGGGGCCCTTGGCAATGAGAATATTTAAGAAGTATGTCAATTAACTGTGAAGGTTCTGGGGTCTTGAGGTATATGGCATGGAGGCGCCAGTCACATTGCCAGCTGGCCCTGAAATGCTGGTTGATGGCCAACTGACATTAGAAGAGTTGGCACTAACTGCTTTGGGGACCTGCATGAAATATAATCATTTCCTGCCTCCTTGATTTTTCACATTTTAGTTAATTAAGTTACCATTTGAGGACAGAAAGTAAGCCGGTGATTTAATTTTTAAAAAACCATTCTAGGACATGTAAAACTTTCATTCTGGACCACCTGAGGTGGGTACATTTCCAGCTAATATGAGGGAGGTGGCATTTCCCCCAAAATTCAACATCTAATGTGCATACTAAAGGCAGGCTTAGCCATGGGAAAACTGGTCACATTGTAAGGTGTAAGTTTGTTTTTAGCATTCCCACTTTTCATCTGCCTTTAACTGTCCTCATAGTGAATGCTAACAAAAGAAGAGCCCTTTTAGAAAATGCATCATAAATAGTTTCAAGGGTTTTCATCTACCAGAGACAAAAGCTACAGACAGCAAGCACGCACACTTGGACATTGTTATTTCCCTATTGTTTTCATTTTCCAATCTTTTTCCTGTTCCTGTTCTTCTGCTCTTTTATCTTTTACGTCACCTCCTTATTTGCTTTGATCCAATGTAAATGTAATAATACCTGATTACAAAGTACCTCATCGTGTCACCACAAAATTGACTAGACAGTGAACCAATCTTGTTTCCAATCCATTTACAGATGCTTATTTCACCTCTTTGGGTGGAATATGAAAAAGCAGCATCATTATTAGAGTGACATTTGACAATTACTTGTCTTGTTTCTATTTAGAATTGTGTCTAAAATTGAAATGGAACTTAGAGATGACTGCTTAAGCATCTAATTTCATAGATTAAAAACAACTTCAGAGAGATAGACCTATCCAGGGCAAACCCAGGCGCAGGTGGAAAGCAGGACTGGCATGCTAACCAGAAAACCGTACCACAAGACTAAACAGAAAGAGCACAGAGTTGTCAACTATCAGGTACTCAATAAGTATGTGTCCAACTGAGTAAAGAAATACAGAAGACATGAAATTCTAGAAACCTAGATTCTAATAAAGGCTCTGCTAGTAACTAAATAGACTAAGTGGTTATATAATTAATGATAAATATAAATGATAAAATAATAGATATATATTATAATAAATTATAAGAGAGGCTATAATTATAATAAAGATAACAAAGATAATAAAATAATTATATGTAAAGATAACAAAAATAAATTGATATAGATAAAGATAAATTGATTAAATGAGTTAAACTTGTACAATCTCTTTTTCATCATCTACAAAATAAAATAATATTGTTTTGACCAAAAGCAGAGTTCAAGGAACAATATTCTGAATACAAGTATTATACATAATTTTTATTAATTACATAACAATCTAACTTTGGTAAGACTGTTGAAAAGTTTAAAGGTATTGTATTTGAAGTTATTCTTTTCTGGAGAGCCTGAAAACCATCTTGTTATCTAACACTATGGCCTTGAAACTTCATATTTTATCCTCAGGGGTGAGTTGTGATATAGAACAGACATGTACTGTCTCCTCATAGCACTTTGTTAAGGGTGTGCTTCAGGAGTAAAGCATGTGTTTTACAGTGTGATCAGGGAAGGTCTCTGAAAAACCACCCTGTATTATCATTGTGACGCTTTCCTCCCAGGAGAGACAGATTCAACATTTATCGAATGTCCTCGATTTACAAAGGTCCGTATTTGATGTTAGGTTGAACCAGATGAAATTGTCTTTCTTGTGAGTCAAGAACAGTTAACCATTGGCAATTTCATACGGCTCAACCTAATATTTAACTGTGTTATTTCCCTTTTCTCGTATAATTATTCTACAAGGTATACAATGTTAGTCTCATTTTACAGATGAAGAAATGAAGTCTCAAAAAAATTAAATTGATTTACTTAAGGCTCTACAACTTGTTAATAGCAGATCCATAAGTAGAAATCTAAGATCTCTGGATGGTATTTTTTTCTGTACTACAAAATAATACATCAATTTAAAAGACAGTGATTCAACAATGTAATAAAAGTGCATAGGCCATTGGGAGGTATGAGTGGGTTGAGATGCTTTAAGAGTTCCAAAGAAGCTGAGAAGTAAAGAAGTGAAATAAAATAACAATTAGCTACAAAAATATATCAATTCTCTTCCTCCTGGCGACAATGGAATTGTAACTTCAATAATGTGTGTGCCTTGGGCAGAGAGCACAGGAGGCAAGCAACAGCTACCACAGGACTTGAGGGTTCCAGGAGGCAGTAAATGATTATAATCTGAGTAAAGGGAGGTAGAGATAGCACCGGAGGGGAGAGAAGAGGAAGTGATGAGGCTGGGAGGAAGTCAAGGGAATTTCTTTGTCTATCTGTTAAACTTACTCAGAGTGTAGCTCTTGAAAAGCTGAAGTTGAGCACAGAAGCAGCTGAGCAGAAAGCAATTGTTAACTGAATAGATTCTGAAAAATGAGGTTGTGCTGGATTAATCAGCAGCTTTTTGCAATCTGTTCACTAAATGTCTGATATATGGATTGTGCATTGTTTTCTGTTAATTAAAATTCTTAGTACAACTGTAGTAAAAATGCTTAGTTCTTACAGATGTTCCCAGGAGTGTTAGAAGGAGAATGTATCAGCCAGAAATATCCCATGAATCTACAAGGAAGAAATTAATAAAACTGTAGGGATCATGATCTTTGACAAACATTTCACTGCCTTTTGTCCTCTCACACTCAAACTCTGGTAGAGGAAAAATAAAAATAAAATAAAATAAAATAAAATGTCTTCAGATAGTCATATGTATCTTTTCCGTGTGTCTTCTCCATTTCTCTCTACAGTGATTTCATGAACACTAATCACATATAAAACACTATGTGAAGAAATAGAGGAGGAACTAAGAAAGAACCACAACCCCTTTCTCTCTCTTGTTACACAAAAATAAGTTAATTTGCATTACAACTGTTGGGCCCTATGTGTTCTACTTCAAAAGCATTTTAAATGAGGACTTGGGGGCATAATTAGTAGTGTGGTGTGAGGGCAGGAGGAAGAGATGCCCAAACCTAGTTCTTGACACAGGGTCTTTGGATTCCCCCTGAGGTCAATGGATGGGCTTCAAGGAATCCATAAAAACTTTGAAATCTTGTGTAAAACTGTGTGTGTCTTTCTGCATGCATATACACACGCATTTTTCTAAGAAAATTGATAGTTTTCATCAGAATTGTAAAAGGATTGATTACCTCAAAAGGTACCCTAAACCCAAAGAAACAGCACTAGACATTTGGCTCCTGTGATAAGTGGATAAGGATCTGGGAAATCTCTTTCCATCCAGAGGGCCTGCCTGAGACTTTGAGTTCCACCAGCATAGAGTGCTCCCTCACTAGGCTGGTTTTCTTTTATTTTTTTTTGTATTTTTTAAAAAAATTTTTACACAATTTATTTTTTTAACATATGCAATTATTTCCATCATTTACAGTACAGTAGTTACAATGACACTCCAAACAGAAAAGCAAAGTAAAAAATCAAAACCCCCACTTCTATTTCATGTAATTAGACTTATACAGAAATTAGAAGGTTAGGTACCAACTAGTTAATCACCTAATTTCACAGCTATCTGAAGTGGCAATCGTTATATAGCAGCTTATCTATGATACATTCAAGATACGTGATACAATAGGCTGGTTTTCTTAAGCAAAGAAAGATTGCTGCTGTTGGTGATGCTACTGATTTTGCCCTGTCTGGACCAGAGGCTTTATGCTCCCTTATGGCAAAACTCAGCTCTTCATGAAATAAAAATGTCCCCCATGTCACTGGAAAATCACCCATCTCTTCACTGAGGGCATGCCACATATCCATAAGGGGATTTTCCAAACCCAGCTGGACAACTTCCTCTTCACCCTCCTCCTAGTCTGTTAGGCTAACTCCAAGTTTACAAAATTACCCACACAGAACAGGAAATGCAAATGTTAAAGTGTTCATAACGTTTGGCCACATTTTTCATGTGATTCACATTAAAGCATCTTATGTAAAAGTTGAACAAGCACTGAAAAAAGTATACTAATTGCAATGTAAATGAATTTTTAAGAATTATAGAAAATTTGAATTCCTTGACTTCTATAGGCCAAGTTTGGAACTTTAACAGAAGTGTTTGTTGGTGGTGGTGCTTTTGTTACTCTTTGTTTCCTTTTATTTACATGAAATGAAGTGGGAATAGAGAGGGGGGAAAAAACGGAAAAATGACAGGAAACAGCCATCCACCTCCGCACCAAAATACCAGCAGAAAACCACAGTTATGCTGCCATCTAACAATATATTCTGTTTAAGAAACTCCCTGATCCCAGAAACAGCCATGTAACTCTAGACTATAATGAAATTACATCCTGCACATGCTCAAAACCATCTTCCATAGCTTCTACTGACATAAATTTTGTTGTTGTTGTTCTTTGCTTTCTTGAACTCTCAGAGGAGATTTTGTTTTAGGAGAGAACCCACGGCTTTCTGAGAAGGTGGTGTTGCTGATAATGGTGGCACAGACGTGGTAATATAAGTTTATCAGGACCTCCAGTTTCAGCTGCCATTAACTGGGAGCTGGGACAGAAGTGCCTGACCGTTTCTTATCAAAGAGAGGAGAAACCAGCCACTTTTTATTAAGGAGAACAAATGTCTGTCAGGGTAAATGATTCACACAGAACACTCAGCCTTTTCTAGTGTGACAGTAGCTGGGCTCACTCTCAATCTGTCATCAAGGGACCGGTCATTTCTAAGCCTCTTAAGAGAAGAGATTTAAGATGCTCTTGGAATCATACAAGTGCATTCAATTCTACTTTGCAAACCTTCAAATGGTAAGTATCCCTTGTTTAAGTTTTCCAAGAAAAAGGTAAATAATTAATAATGATAGTAACACAACAACTTTTGTACTGACATCAAGTTTCAAAAGTATTGCTCACAAAGATCATCTGAGATGAGAACATAGAATATATTACCAGAAATTGAAAATTGGAGATGACTTCGATTATCTCTATGATTTTTCCAGATGCTATTCAGGTAGCGTTTGCCCTTGGAAATCAGAGTTTTGATGGTGGTAAGTATAACAATGGTTCTATAAGATTCTGGGATCCAGTCACTTGTGAGGTTGCCATGTTCTGTAATCCTAGAATCCAAACTCCAGAAGGAGTATAATCAACACTCCATGTAATCTGAGGAATACAATCAAACAGACGTGCTTACTGCACAAAGTAAGCCTGAAAGTCAAACATCCACATTGAGGTAATACAGCTCTCAAAGGGATCAAATGACACCAGAGACAAATGTATCAAGTTGTTGTGGCAACTGATCCAAAGTGTGGTCCAGCTGTTCCCAGTCTGTTTTCCTAACATCAGAGGCTATTCACTCAAGGCAAACCATAAAAATACCTCCTTGCTCATAAAAAAAGACATTCTCTGACTTATACGCCAGATTGTTCATCTCCTCAGGCCATGGTCTGCCTTTCCCCATTCTTCTGTTCATCAGTGTAGGATCTGAGGAGAAGCCTGCCAACAATTACACTTGGGTTCCCTAATTCAACAGAAAGTCAAGTTACCTCAGAAGAGCAGGGGGACATGTGACTCATCTACCCACAGCCACACACAAACTCGATTCTCGTCCTCTAGGCTCACTGCTTTGGACCAGGTGTTTATACACATCCTGTCAGGGCAAATGCTTTCAAAGTATGTTCAAGGGGAAGCTGATCTATTTCTTTTTTTTTCTCTGTAAAGTACATTACAAAATACAGCCATTAATAAGAACCACTGAGGGAAATAGTATAGTGATAGAGTAAGAACTCTTCCCTGTGAACAGACCTCTGTTAAATCCTGGATCATCACTTATTAGCTGTGAGTACTTAGAAAAGTTACCTGCTCTCACTTTGTCTTTTCAAGGCAATACTTCTGAGACTATAATGTGCATATGAAACACCTGGGGACCTTATTAGAATGCAGATTCTGACTCAGTAACTGGCCTATGTTGAGGCCCAAGAGTCTGCATTTCTAACAACTCCCAGGAGACGATAATGCTGCTGATCTGGACCACACTTTGAGTAGCAAGGTAGTCAGGTCTTTCAGGGATTTAATTTTATATAAAACCGCTAAAACAACGTTTGGCAGATGGAAGGCTTTCAGTTAGTGCTCTTCCCTTTTATTTTCATCATGCACACCGCACACAATATATCACACAGAATGTGATGTATACAGAGCTTCAATTTCTCCAAGGATTTGCAGTTTGAGACAGCCAAAATGGGATTCTAATAACATAAAATCTTTTATTCTTTTCTTCTAAAATGAAAAGAGACATGGAAAGGAAAAATGGTTCGATTGGCTGGGAATATCGGAAAGTCCTTCCTAGAAGGTGGCTGTATTTTTTATTGTCGTAGCCTTTCTGATAATAAACAATGAGAGAAAGATAAAACAACTGGAGACATGGGAGCAGTGGTCACATCCCCCATTTAGCTTCAAAATATTTTTAACATAACACAGTTTAAAGCTTTTTAATGCCTGTTGCCAGGGAAGAAACTTATTCAGAGACAATAAATATATTTTTTTCACTTCAAAGTAGTATGTATAAAAGTCAAGAGTATGTATGGAGGAAAACAGCAATTTTAAAAAAGCACCATTCCCCTCATGTGCTATGTGGATGAATCATTTTTAAAGATTCTGCAACGTATTGAACATTTAGAAATGTGATTTCCATAAAAAAAGTAGTCATATGATCAAAACTTACTAAACATTCTTGATTGTAAGTATTTTGCTAAATGCTTTACATGCATCATCACATTTATCCTCAAAGCAATCATCCATGGTGGGAAATTATAGAACATCTAAGACCCACTCACATCTTAGAGACCTGGATCTAGCTGTCCCTTCCAGCAGGGATACACTTCCTCAGGGTATCTGCTTAGCTGACTCCCTCACTTCTATCGTATCTTTCTCAAACATCACTTCCTCAAAGATCACTCTATTTAATACTGCAGTCTGCTCTCCTCCTCACAGGACTTCTTTTATTCCTTTAAGCCTATGTAAGACTCAGGGCAGCTAAGTGACTGGTACATAATAAATAAGTGTTAGAGCTTGAATTTAAAACCAGAGTGTCTGACTCCAGACTAGTCAAAAACCTGTTTAACAGAGGAGTAAAGAAAGTAAAGGTTCAGGAATTCCTAAGTCTAAGCTGGAACTCACAGCCTTTCATTTCCCATGAAGCTGCCAACTAGCATTTCCCCAGGGTGGGCTCCAGGGTGATTGAGACAAGGGAGATTGGGACCTGGCACAAAGATAGAAGGGGTGATCCTGGGATTTCAAGCCTCATAAGTCTCTAACAGCAGCCCATTTAATACCCATACATTTAGCAGATGCCCTTGATATAATGCACATAATGTGCTTGGGCAGCTTTAATGAATGACAGATGTTATTAGCTATGCACAAGGCCCTGGACCAGTGTTTCTCAAACTGTTCCTCCTTAGCCAAAGGAGATATCTGTGGAAACCTGGAGATAATGCCAAGCCTTCTTTGGGGTTTTGTGTAGGTGTGTACACTCCGATGAGAAAGGAGTAGCCCAAATCAACAGTAGCTACTTAAGCCAGCTACCCTGGAAGTGACTGGGGTAAAGAAAGCCACTAATGGAGGCTACACAGCCTTCCAGAATTAGGTTGAGAGAAAAGCTACAAATACCTCTTTGGCTGATGATAAGGAGCCTACTACCTGGGTCATAGGTATTATGCCTAATTTACAAAAGAAGTCATTAAGACTCAATGAGGTTCTGATCAACTTGCCTAAGTTCACACAAACAGGAGGTACTAATGATTTGAGTGCAGTCTGCTAGACAGCAAAATCCATGCTCTGGATCATGTCTGTAAAGAACTTAGCATAAAGTTTGGCCCCAGAAAATGCTCAATTAAAATTAAATACACACATATGCACACATGCGCATCCACACACACACACACACACACACACACACACACAACACACACATGCGGGTGTGTGTATATAGTCTAACACAAAGACCTCTTTGATTTTTCAATTCATTTTTAGAAAGCTCTCTTTCTCTCTCCTCCTTTTTCTCTAATTTTGTTTGCAGCCCAGTTCCATATGTCATTTATGGCTCTCTTCTCTCCTTATCCTTTCCTTTTTAAATCCTCTGCAGCAGATATTTGTCTACCACAGCTCTCTCGAGGCGACAAGGATTTTCTTCCAATCATCATCCTTACTTCCTCCACCAGGAGCACCTCTCCCATTCTCCCTCCTCTTCTGGAAGAAGGAGAAAAAGCATGGTTTCCAAAAGTGATCACTAGAAGGATAAACTCCTTGCTAACCAGACCCCTAGTAAGCTCCCCAGGGGGCAAGATGTTATCTCTTCTTTCTCCCTAGTATATCCCTAACATCTAGCACAGTGCCTGAACTTGGTAGGTGCTCAATAAATATGTTTTGAATGGATTAATCAATAAAACACAACAGGGTTACTCCACAGAATCACCCAGTTTCCTCTTTTGGCTGAAAAGACCATAAACCAAAACCTTAGAGCATCTGCAGAATGTTATAAAAATGTTCAGTAATAGAATATGTGCTAAGCATCTGTATATTCTATAGTGAGACACTTTCATAAGCACAGAGAGATGGGGAAAGATCACAGAAAGACTGAAGGGGAAGGAAGAAAGGAACTCAAATTTTTAAGAGCTCAACTTATTGTGTGTACTGTGCAAAGTGCTTTATATGCATGCCTCAACTAGCCTTCTCAATAGTTCTGTGAGGTAGGCATTAGCTCTACTTAGTAGATGGGAAAACTGAAGGATCCCTCTGCAGGATTTATTTCCTCAAGGCCACAAATCTACTAAGGGTCAGAGGGATTCTGTCCAGAACTGTTTGACTTCAAAGCCCTTGTTCTTTCTAACAAACCATAATGCACAGCTCCATAGGCAATTTGCTTCCAAAATAGTGTTTTAAATAAGTATTAACACTCTTATGATTCAGTTACATTTTTAAACCTCGCTTCTATATTTTTTCCAAATAGGGTCCACATTTTGTTACCACTCTTTTCTCTAAAATTGAGTATTGATGTGATGGATTCCTTCAACTTTTCCTTTTAAACAGAATCTCTGCTTAACAAGTCATTCTAATGTCCCATTACCCATGAATTTCCAATAGATGCTATTCTCAGAGTCATTTTGCTCACATTTACTTATATTGTAGGCAAATCCATAGTTGCACTTGCAATGACTTTTTTTAATGTTCATTTTTATGCTTTTAAATGTAACTAAAAATCTAAATTATAGAATTGATCTCTTAAAATTGATCTCTTTAAGCTTACAGCTGTAGTAGACTCACCATATTTCATTTTTCTGCAACAGCACAAGTGAGGAATGATATATATAAGTGCAGACTAAGACCAACAAGAGAAAAGTGCTGACTTCTCTATAAGAGAAAAACTTACTGAAAATTAGATGACTTACAGTTTTGACTCTTACTACAAGGGGCAGGAATTTTCTGAAGGCCAATTCCCAGGTTAATTTTTCTTACACCTTTTCTCCCATCCACATGTCAGAAAAGAAGCTACTGAAGAAAGGTTTATGCCAAAACCCCTGGTGATAAATGTATTCTTAGAGATCAGATGCAGGCAGTCATCCTTGATGGCAGTGGCCTCCAACTTTAGAGTATGACCAACATCACCCAGAGGGCATGTTAGGGCACAAGGCTGGGTCCTGTGGCTCTGGGAAGACCCTCGAGAATTTGAATTTCTAACAAGTTCCCGAGTGCTGCTGCTGGTCTAGAAATCACATTGAGTGTGCCCACTGCATTTTAAGTGCCCAGGGGCTACTGAAGCTCAATTTGAAGTCTCCAGGGCAGTAATTCCCAATCCTTACTAAATGTCACAACCAACTAATGAGCTTCCTAAAAGTGCTGATGTCTGGGAAATGCACCACAGAATTTTATCTTGCTGGTCCCTGGTAGGGCTCAGTCGTTGAGAATATCTGGGCTTGCCTAACTTGACAAATACTAAAAATGAATTTCATGTCTTTTTAGAAATTAGTTTTCAAATTTTATCTTATTAAAAACAATCTGAGAGGTTACTTACTTGTAAAATGGGAATATTATTTTTTCCCCAAGATGACTGTGAGAATGATACAAGATAAAATATATAAAACACCCCAACATAGTGTGTGGATCATTAAAGGCATACAGCATTATTTAGTAGTGTTTTCCCTTCATGGTTCAGCACACTCTTCATGACTGCCAATAAAAGGTTCACTTAAAAAACAATCTGAGAGAAACAAAAGGACAGACAGCAGAACTTCAGGTTAAATATGGTGGTTTAAAAATAGGCATTTACTGGGGCGCCTGGGTGGCTCAGTCGGTTAAGCATCTGACTTTGGCTCAGGTCGTGATCTCATGGCTCATGAGTTTGAGCCTCGTGTCAGGCTCTGTGCTGCAGCTCAGAGGGTGGTTCCTGCTTTGGATTCTGTGTTTCCCTCTCTCTCTCTCTGCCCATCACTTGCTCACATTCTGTGTCTCTAAAATGAATAAACACTAAAAAAAAAAAACCCAAAAAACCTCTCTCCCAAAACCCCACTAAAACAACAGCAATGGGACCAAAAAAGAAACAAACCAACAAACAACCAAAAAGGGCATTCACCTACATGGTCTCAGGAATAGGACAGAAAAAAACCACAATAAAGATGTTATTAGAAAACAGAAGGAAGAGGAGGCTGAATTCCACATAAGTCTCCAGAGCTGCAAGCACAAGGTAGCATCAGGAATAGGAGGGGTAGGTAAACTGAAACAGGGCAATTGAGAAACGACTAGATCGTCAGATCCCTACCCTCATGCTATATCAGCGGTTATTCAAATATGGTCCAGGGACTCCAGCAAAGCCCCAGGGCCCTTTCAGGAGCCCATGAAATAAAAACTTTTTTCATAATTACACAGTTATTTGCCATGTTCACTCTCATTTTCCCACAAAGTATACAGTGGGGTTTTCCACAGTTTCTATGATATGACAGTGTCACTGCTCTGGTGATGAATGAAACATAAAACTTGTGTTTTCTTGTTTTCTAGACTTTTCTAAGATATGTTTTTGGGGTACAAGTATGTATATTTTCAAAAGTTAACTCAGTTTATTCTCAATACTTCTACTGTATTCTTTATAATCTACTTTCTATTATATCTTCTGTGTAACCTGTGTAACCACATCATCATTCAGTAAGTTATTTATAAATTCTAATGTGTTTCTTTTCTTTAAAAAAAATTTTTAAATGTTTTTTATTTATTTTTGAGAGACAGAGAGAGACAGTGCGAGCAGAGAGGGTCAGAGAGAGAGAGAGAGGGAGACACAGAATCTGAAGACAGGCTCCAGGCTCTGAGCTAGCTGTCAGCACAGAGCCCAATGCGGGGCTTGAACCCACGAATCGTGAGATCATGACCTGAGCCGAAGCCGGACACTTAACAGACTGAGCCACCCAGGCGCCCCTGTAATGTTTTTCTTATGACTATCTGGAAACAAAAACACTTTGTTGTCTTGTGTTACAATAACATTTTAAAATTATTTTGAAGACTTCTCTAAATTTTAAATTTAGAAAAAGCATCTTAAAGAGTAGGTTATCATACTGCATTGGCTCGAAAGGTGTACCAGGTAGCTGAGGGACTGATAGAGCCACCGATATTACTGAATGCCTGCTGAATGAAAAGTCGGTAAGTTAGTGAAAGAAATCACCCCAGTGCCACCTCTTAACAATTCAGGAATTTGTTAAATTAAAGATTTAGTTGCAAAGGTGAAGACCAGGTTAATATTTCAGAATA
This sequence comes from Suricata suricatta, assembly GCF_006229205.1. Lineage (NCBI taxonomy): Eukaryota > Metazoa > Chordata > Mammalia > Carnivora > Herpestidae > Suricata > Suricata suricatta. Next base: position 157,580,568 of record NC_043701.1, read on the forward strand.
TTAATATCTGTATAAGCCTACAGATGAAGCTTTTTTTCTTGTATCCATCTAGTGTCAGCACCAACTAATCATTGATGAAGACCTTCTTTCATGTCAATGACACTGAAATATACTTGGTGTATGGGCACTACATACATAAACGAAATGTAGAATATGTTAGATAACTTATTTGATTCTCACTTGTATTGAAAAACCTATATTGACATTTGAAATGATGGTACAAAAGCAACAGTGAATAAAAGTACTGGCAGCTTCACACAAATCAAGTGAGGAGCAGCGGACTGCTGGTGATTATTGTCACATACTTGCAATAAAACAAAAATGGCAGTTTCACTTAATAATTTCTGTGATCAAGTAATAAAACTAATAACTTCATTAAATTTTAAACTGAGTACACATGTAAAATAATATTCTATATGACTAAATGACTGAGTTGCAAACTGAATTGGTCATGTTTTCATAGGACAATTTTTTTACATAAAAGAATGACAGGCAAATTTTAGTTACACGGACTTGGATGTCTGGAAGGCATTTTTCTCAAAAATGAACAAAGCAAGCATGTCACTTCAGTGAAAACAATCAGAACTTGCTGCTGATTATAAATTTTGATTTGTTAGGTGAAAATTAGAATTTTAGAATATTTGTATCTGCTATCATCAGCTTGTCAGCTTCCCAAAACGTAATAAGGCTTTTCGGATTAGGTCAATGGTGATACTAATAAATGTGCTTTTTTTAATGTTTCATAATGAAATGTTTTAGCATTTGGGAGATCTGTATAACTCATAACTCAATAAAGCCATATTTTCTGAATGATCGATGCATGATGTTAATCATGCGTTGGTAAAAGATATATTCAAAACGTAAGACCAATAGATTTTTATACATCAGAGTATAAAAAGTTCACTGACACTGCTTCATATTTCACACTACAGCTAACCTTTAGGAAACTATCACTTACTGAATTTTGGTGTAGTATCTAAAAAAATAGCCATAATAATCTGAAAAGCTTATTTAAATACTCCTCCCTTTTCTAGATACATGTCTCTGGGAAGGAAAACTTTCTTCTTATTCTTTTTTAAAAATTTTCTTTAAATGTTTATTTATTTTTGAGAGTAAGCAGGAGGGGAAGAGACAGTAGGAGACACACAATCTGAAGCAAACTCCAGGCTCTGAGCTGTCAGCACAGAGCCTAATGTGGGGCCTGAACTCATGAGCTACGAGAGCATGACCTGAGCTGATGCTTAACCAACTGAATCACCCAGGTGCACTAAAATTTTCTTCATATCCTTAAACTCGAACACCACATTGCCAAAGAATATATAAGAAGATAGGTCTACACATCATCAATTAAGCTAGGTATTAAAGAGATCTGCATGAATATGAAATCATGCCACTCTTCTCACTAATTTTTTTGTTTTTAGAAATATAGTTATTTTATAAAATACATTTTTATGGTAAAATGTAATGGGTTTATTATTTTAAAATAAACATTTAAAAATTTCTGTTTTAATTCTAATACAGTAAATATCTATAAGTATGATCTTCCTAAAAATTACTTTGGGCACTCAATGTTTTTCAAGAGTAAAAAAGTTCTGAGACAAAAATGTTGGAGGACCACTGCCCTACACAGTTAAGATACTGCCCCATTTCCAAAAAGGCAGAACACCAGTGGTTGAGCCAGAGTCGGAGCCACCAAGCATAGTTGAGGTGGGGTCAACCATACTGCAAACAAGAGGAGTAAGTGAAAGCCTGCATAGTTAACAATAAGATATCTAGCCGCCTTCCTCAAATGTGAGAATACCTGCTGGTTTATACTTCCAAGATGAGAGAAGAGAATTCTTCTCTGATAAAACTAAATTACATAAGGAAAAAACACAACAGATAAAGGCAGTTAAGAGTGCCCTAATGTAACAACCCAGCCAGGTCACCCTACATAGACCCCAATTATTAAGAAGAAATATCCATGAACAGAAAATGTCTGATCAGCTTTACATGTCTCTCTCTTAAATATGAGTAGAGATCTAAGAATCATTTGACATTTTAGGAAAATATTTGATGGGAAAGACAGAAACCAAAATAAAGAAATGGCAGAAGAAGGGAAGAACACAGAGGAAAAAATTTAATACATAAGTCATTAAAAAATTATTGGAGAAAGAAATAAAGGAAAGAAGGAAGAAAGGAAAGGAGAGAAGAAAGGAGGAAGGGAGGGACGGAAGAGAAATGAAGAAGAGCAAAGTCAAAAATACCTAAAGTTGATATTGTCAGAAAGAAAACAGAACATACTACATCCAGAAATAAATAAAGCAGCTATAATAAGTCATTAACAGGAAGGTCTGAGGAACAAAAAGCTTTGAGAAATTAGAAATATGATAACAGGGGTGAAAATTTCAACAGAAAATTTAGATGATTAAGGAGACTTGTCAGAAAACATAAGGAAAAAAAAGGAGAGAAAATATATAACAATTAGAGTACTATTTGAGGAGTCTTGATATCTGACTAGCAGAAGTTCCAGAAAGAGAAAGCATAAAAAATAAAAAGAAGAAAATTATTAAAGAAAAAAATCAAGAAAATTTCCCAAATTGAGGGGTATGAATTTCAGATTGAGAGGGTCTACATCTAGTGAACAGAATATAAAGACAGTTACATAAAGGATCACCGGAGACAAGGAAAAGATCTTAAATGTACCAAGAGAGAAACAAACAAGGCAAATAAAAGGAATAGAGATTAAAAAGGCATTGGATTTCTCAATACTTACAGGAAAAGCTAGAATAAAATGGAACTAAAGCATCAAAATCTGAGGGAAATCTGTATGCATCCAAAATATAAATCAAACTCTAATACAAGGTCTCAACATGTTTACCTCTCATTTATCTTTTCTCAGGAAGTTCCTAGAAAAAAATGTTCCACCAAAATGAGGGAGTAAACCTCAAAAAAAGGCATGGATCCAATAAATAAAGAGAGTCAAAGGAATCCCTACGATGATGGTGAAGGGAGATCCCAGGACAACAGCTGTGCAGGAAGCACGGAGATCAACTAGTCCAGATGGGATCAGAGGAGGAATGGCTTCAGGAGAGCAGGACAAGGACAAGATGAAACTCTGTACCTGGGGTGTCTGGATAGAGAGTGAGAGGAGTTTACCCCTCTGGTACAGAGTTTAGGGATGAATGAGGGATAGATTAATAGGAAGTTAGGTGAATGAAAAAGAGACAATTATTATCTCCAGGGAAAACAGGAAGTTGTGAAAGAAAGAAAATATAACCATAGTACACTACATTCTCTGCTGTGAGTCATATTTAGTAATAAAAATGTGAAAGTTGAACTCTGATCTAACCAGTACTTAGATATAAAATATTGGAGGATGGAGAAAGTAAATATGTTTCAGTGTGTGAAGAGCTAGAAGGGTATGAGAGTTAAATTTTCTCGTCTTCCATAATAGGAAATTCATAGATAATATTTGAACTGGAAAAAAATCAAGACATAGGAACATCAGACTGCTGTTTAGAAATATGAAAACAAATAGAAGTGGCTAAAATTATGACAATTGTTTCTGGAGAGGGGGATATTGGGGTGAGAAGGGTGACGTTGGGTACTGATGGTTTCTACTATAAACAAAAATGCAACACATGCTTATTACAGAAAACCAGAAAAGTAAAAATGAGAATGAAAGAGCCAATATTACCTATATCTAAAGATAAGCACTATTAACCTATTAGTGCCTATTGCGTTTCTGTGCATTATTATATTATTGAAGCATGATTTGTATATTTTATATTTTACTTTATTCACTTAACAAAAGCATTTTCCCAATTCTTATGTTTTTCACATAAATATTTTCACAGCAATTTATTATATTATATAATAGATACCATTATTTAGTATAACAATTTAGGCTTTTCCCTAATATTTTATTATAAAATTTTTCAAACAGAGACAGGAAGAAAAAAACTGTATCTACCACCTAGGCTCTACAATTAACATTTTCCTATACTTTCTCTACCTCACATTTATCAATCTATCTATCACCCATTGATCCATTTTATGGTTTTAAGCATTTCAAAGTAAGTTATAGACTTTGGTACACTTCATCCTAAACTTTATCAGGCATATTGTTAACTAGAGCTAACATCTGTTTATAGATCTTTTCCTTAAGTAAGTTTTACATACATAATGATATGCACAAATCTTAACTATGCCATTTGATGAATTTTAACAAAAATGCACATTCCTATGTACCCAAATCCCCTATCAAGATTACAGTATTCCCAGAAAATTCCCTTATGTGCCCTTCCCTCTCAATCCATATCCCTACTCTCTACAACATACAAAAGCAATGTTGTAATTTTTAAAACTTCATATAATTGCAATATATAAAGCTTGTTTTTTATATAAGGCTTTTTCCACTTAGCATAGTGATTCTGAGATTCATCCATGTTGTGGAGTGTATAGTTAGTTTTTTCTTTTACCTTCCTGAGGAGTATTCCTTTGTATGAATACACAACAGTTTGTTTAATCTATTCTCTTGCTGATGGACACCTGGGTTGTTTCTAGTTTTTGCCTGCTATGGACATTCTTTATTTTTTTTAATGTTTATCTTTTTATTTTGAGAGAGAGTGAGAGAGAGAAAGAGAGAGAGAGAAAGAAGGAGAGCGGGGTAGGGGCAGAGAGAGAGAGGAAGATAGAGGATCTGAAGCAGGTTCTTCGCTGACAGCAGAGGGCCCAATGTGGGACTCCAACTCACGAACAGTGAGATCACGACCTGAGCTGAAGTCCATTTGCTGCCTCCTCCCGCTTCCTCCTCCTTTGTGGTGTGATTGCCATATGTTTTTACATCTATATATGTTATAAAATCCTTAGTACAATGTTGTATTTTTGCATTAGACAGTTATTTTTAAGAAATGGAGAGAACAAATAGCCTTACATTTATCCATGAATTTACCATTTCCAATGTGTTTCATTATTTTTGAAGTCCAGCTTTTCCTTCAGATGTTATCACTGCTTTTCTGTCTAAAGAACTTCTAGTATTTCTTGTACCACAGGTCTACTGACATTCATTTATCACAAACGTCTTTGTTACTTTTATTCTTAAATGATTTTTAAATTTTTATTTACTTATTTTTGAGAGAGAGTGGGTAGAGACAGAGAGTGCACAAGCAGGACAGAGACAGAGAGAGAGGAAGAGAGGGATTTCCATGCAGACTTCATGATCAGCGCAGAGCCCACATGGGGCTCAATCTCACAACTGCGAGGTCATGAGATCTCATGTGAGACTTGAGCTGAAATCAAGAGTAGGACGCTTTGCTGATTGAGCCACCCTGGTACCCCTATTTTACTTTCATTTTAAAAGAATGTTTTTGCTAGATATGGATTCTGACCTGACTTTTTTTTCTTTAGCACTTTAAAGATGTTGTTCCATTGTCCTCTCTTCGCTATTGCTTCAGATGTCAAGTTAGCCATAAATTATGTCTTTGTTCTCTGTATTTAAAATATGGTTTTATCTGAATATTTTGAAGATTTTCCTTTCCTTAACCTGTTGTTCTCAGCAGATTGCCTTTCATATGCCCAGGCATGATTTTCCTTGTATTTACCCATCTTAAGATTTTCTTAGCTTCTTGGTTCTATAAGTTAATTTTGTTCACCAAATTTGGGAGAAGTTCAGCTTTGGTTTCTTCAAAAAAATTTTCTGCTTTATCATCTCTTTTTTGCCTTCTGGTCTATGATTAACACAAAAGTTAGACTACTTGATCGGCAGTGAGGTTGCTAAAGCTTTGAACATTTTTTCCCCAGTATTTTTTCTGTTCTTTAAGTGTGTAATTTCTAATGATCTATATATGCAAGTTCCCTAACCCTTTTTTTCTGTAGTTTCCAAATTCTTGTTAAGTCTACCCAGTGAGTTTTTCATTTCAGTTTCTTTTTTTCTTTAAAAATTTCTTTATATATTATATATATAATTCATTATATATATTATATGTATATATATAGTTTCCATTTCACTGATCTTTCCCTATGTATCCACTCAATACAAATATTTTCCCTTAATTATTTGAATATATTTATTCAAATTTAATATTCTTTATTCTGGCCAACTAATTCTATTACCTAGGTCATCTCAGGGTTTCTACTGATTACTCATTCTTTGGGTCACATTTTCCTGTTTCTTTGCATATCTAGTAATTTTTTAACTACATACCATAAAGTGTGGATGATATTTTACAGAAATAGAAGAGTGTTGGTTTTGGATCTAGCAGGAAGTTGGATGAATGGCTGGTCATCCAACTTGTGACAGCTTCAGTTTACATTTTGTTAGGGTGAGTCTGTTTTGGTTATACATTAGACTTAGGGAAAAATCCTTTGACCCAGGACAAGACTTTACTCCTGGGGCATAACTCCTAGTTTTCATTGGAAAGCAAAAGGTGTTTATCAAGTCTCTCTAAATTTGTGAAATTCAAGTTCCAGTCTGTCCCTCAGGTGACAGCAGTTGAAATCACTGTTTAACTTTTTCATGTTTCCAGCTGTTATTTCTACCAGGATCCTTTGAGTCCCCCTTGAATATGCACATTTCAGGCATCTGGCAAAGATCTGAAGGAAGTTTATGTACATATTTGGTGTTTTGCCCATAGCTCCTTCTTTCTGAGATTTCTACCTTTGGACTCCTTCTGAGATCACAAACCAATATAATCTTGTATTTTGTTTGAGTTTTAGCCATATCATACTGCATAGATTCTTTTCTTAGGGGAGGGGTTGCAATGTTTAAAACATTTTATGAAAGTACAAAATTGTTGGAATTAAGTGAAATAGAAAAACACAGTAAATATTTACAAAAACATTGATAACACTACTCAAGTCACACAACAGTAAAAATGCAGAAGGGCCTTAAAAAGTTTCGAATTTGAAAATTATACTGCACAGATTCTTAAGTAACCACAGATCTCACTAGTATCGTTTACTTCTTTCAAAGACTGAATAACTTTTTCCAGTTTGCTGCTGTTTGTGTGTGTATTATTTACTTGGTCCAGATTTAGCACAGATAACTGATACAAACAGTTACTCTGGTAGTTGGAACTTCATCTCAGTAACACTTGCTGGGTTGGGCAGGACCAATCATTAAGTCATGTATCTTCATCCTCAAAATCCAGGGCATGAACTTTCAAATCAACTGTATAGACCTATTTATTTATTACTTCAGACTCAGGGTTCTTGTTGTTCAAACTCCAAGCTCAATATTCCAGTACTGAATTGATTCTTTTGGCTACCTATATATCAATATATACTGACAGATTCTGTGTTCCTTTTATTTTTCTGATAACGACTCTTGATTTCTTTACAGTATGAAGAAGTTCACCTTGGCATTTCTCAGGGCTAGAGAAACATGGTATTTGGCTTTAATTTTCACTGAATTCTCCTTATATGGAAACCAATTTGACAATAAACTATTAAAATAATTTAAAAAATAAAAACCAAAAAAAAATTTTTTTTCACTGAATTCTGTCCAGGATTTCCTGGAATTGTTCCATGACTACTCGAAGTCTTGATTGAAAACTATGGCTGGAAGGGATAAATGGTAGATTCCAGGTGCTACCAGTTGTCCCCAAATGAGTGCTGATCCAGGAGCCAAAAGAAACACAACCCCTTGCCTGCTTTGGGGGGTATTTTTAGAGTAGTTGCAAACACATAACATTTATCTTGAGAAGTGGCCAATATTTTAAAAATAGCTAATAAACAAAATATATTTATAAAATTTTTATTTCTCTACTATAAAAAATACTGAGCTCACTTCATTCCATTTATGCTATGGAAAGTGTTTGACTATGGAAGAAAAAAATTTTCTAATCCTCCTTGTCAGTCATGGTAACTGCGTAAGCCTTACATTCTTACCCACTAATTTTCATACACTGATTTCTTTATTTCTCCTTATAAACACTTCAAGCTCCAGCCTTTATGCTACATTATCCAGATAGCCTGTGATGAAAGACACAGAAGAGGATTTGAATTGCCCAGTAGAATGTAATATTTTCAGTAAAAAAATACATTGTTTTGTAATCAAAACAGAATAGCCCTTGGAGCGAGACAGACTCAACTTTAAGTCCACAATCTACCACTTACTGTGTAATGTTTGGATTTTCTACAATTTCCCTTAAATTATGTAAGAGATAAAAGTAGCCCAAACTCATTTGGTTGTTGTGAAGCTCAGTTAGGGTAAGGCATAAAAGGTGTACAACAGTTCCTGCCACATTGTGGTCATCTCTGTTGTTATTTTCTCTCATAGTAAAGGCTCAATAAAAGGTAGCCTAAATAAGCATTTTTAAACTAAATGATATTCTGGTGGAAGAGAAAAACACACAAATTACAAAAACAAATTAAGAGAAAAATGTAAGTTGTAGAAAGTACCATGGGAAAAAAAGAGTTAAGAAAGAAAACTAAATGCGATCAGTTTCAGATAGGATCATCTGGGAAGACTTCTCAAAGGAGATAACTTGTAAGCTGAATCTTTAGAAGATGAGAAGGAGCTAGCCACATAAACAATGAGGACAACCTCATAGACAGTGGCATGTACAAAGATCCTGAGGTAGACATGCATGTGAACCTTCTAAAAAAAAATGAAAGACCATTAGGGTGTTGGGACAGAATGAGTAAGGATAGGGTGGCACTAGAGGTCAAATTACTAGAAGTAGCAGAGGTCAAATACACGGCACCTTTCTTATAGGAAGGAGTAGAGTTTGGCCTTTTGCCTAAGTACAAAGGGAAGCCACTGAGGGGTTTTAAACACGAGGAAGACAAGATCCTTAGACTTACTCAATATGACTCACAAAACAAATTGAAGGAGGATAAGAATTTCTGGAAACCTTAGGAACTTGATGTTTAGAGAAACTATAAATGGCTAACCAAGTATTTTCCATTATGATTGAAATTATTGATTGCCAACAACGAAAAATCCTTTTGGGATAATTAATAAAGATTTCATCCACTGCTCTTGCTTTCACAACTGTCATGAATCCGAAAGGATACTGTGACCCAATTAAAATAGAGAAGTAAACTAGTTGTTACTTAACCTTCTAATTTCTGTATAAGTCTAATTACATGAAATAGAAGTTGGGGTTTTGATTTTTTACTTTGCTTTTCTGTTTGGAGTGTCATTGTAACTACTGTATTGTAAGTGATGGAAAATAATTGCAATTGTTAAAAAAAATAAATTGTGTTATATTAAAAAAATAATAAAATAAAATAGAGAAGTAAATGTTCTAGGCAGGCAGGGTTAGAGTCACTGAGAAATGTGGTCATAGTTGACAGCTATGAGGGCCCAGAATAGGAGCACATGCCTGACCTATGGAGACCACATTAGATGAAAGATGACTTGGAAGATGCTGTAGGATAGATTTCTGACAAAAAAGATGAGCAAGATTCCAGTATAAAATTGGTGAGACATTGGGAGATGCTGACATTCCAGCAGAAATACCATAAGGAAACTTAAAGAAAATTAAATTGTGTATCTGATAATTATCTTTACAAATCAAGATACCCTTAAGATAACAGGTCTTTGCTCCCTGTAAGCTTCTTCCTGAAATACTGGGGTTTATCTTCTCTTGAGGCTGCTTCATTCCATTCATATTCCATTTTTAATTGCTTAATGTTAGCAACACCCTTGGCACTAATTAAGACCACTGCAATTATTATAATGAAGTGCTGCTATTTTTCACATGATATATTGACTACTGAACACTACCTCCTCTCTTAAGGAAAGAGGGATGCTCGGATTCCCATTACCTGTTCATTGATGAAATATTAATCTAAAACTGTCTATAATAACTGAGCTTTTAGTATTTTTAAAATGTTTTTTGCAACAACAAAACAAAATTATATTACTATGAGATAGTATGCATCACCGGAACAGCTTTGGAGTTAGTGTTAACCTTTTCTCTTGGAGGATAGAGAATAGCTTATTAGATGTCAGATATAAACTTCATAACAACTAATTATCTTTCATTTCACAGTAGCTGATAATAAGTAAGAGCGAAAACGGCAAATACCTACTGTTGCCAGGTAACTGCATCCACTGTGCTTCCTGCCACCTTCATGAATCTGTAAGGAGCAGAAAGAATAAGTAAAATTAGCTGAGACACAGAGCAGGTATCTTTGGGCTGAGAGTCTGCAGCCACAATCATGGCCTATCCAGAGTTCCTGGAAGTTAAAGCATAGAGAAGGTGAAGGTAAGGGTATTTTCAGCTCTCCACACATCCTTTATCATCTAGAAATCAAGACCCCAGAACAGCATGCTCTCTCTATTTCTGTCTTCCCAAGCCCTTGCCTGATGACTTCCACATCACTTTCCCTATGAACAAAATTTCCCTCTCCTATTTCCTAGTCTCTAAAGACTCTGAAATATGCTAGGAAACAAATAAACAATAACATTTTCCAGAATGATAACACAATAGATGCCTTTGAAAAACCTTAGGCCTCTCCTTCTGAAGAGAGCATGGCAAAATCCAATTAAGTTATATAAGTATAAAGCACTATCAAACACACCACAGGCTGCTATGTCTATCTAAGTGGAGAGACCTGAGCACCTACACAGAGAAATCTTTTTCCTTTTTTTAAGTTTTTTAAAATGTTTTTTTATTTGTTTTTGAGAGACAGAGAGAGAGAGTGCAAGCAGGGGAGGGTCAGAGAGAGAGGGAGATACAGAATCTGAAGCAGGCTCCAGGCTCTGAGCTAGCTGTCAGCATAGAGCCTGACGCAGGGCTTGAACCCATGAACCATGAGATCATGATCTGAGCTGAAGCCGGACACTTAACCGACTGAGCCACCCAGGCACCCCAATCTTTTTCTTTTTAATGTTTCAAGTTTTTATTTAAATTCTAGTTAATTAACATATAGTGTTATATTAGTTTCAGGAGTAGAATTTAGTGATTTATCACTTACACCCAGCACAGAGAAATCTAACTATTTCTGAAGCAGTGAAGTAGGGAACTGAGTGTCATCTGACATTTGCTCAGCTCAAAAGGGAAACCAGACCTATTTCTTTACAAAGCACACAGCAAAGCCTTGTTTTATTAATTCCCCAGCCTCCTGAGCTTCTACCAGAACCAAAGAGCTGGGAGGAAGCATTCAAGGACCCACAGATGCCACAGGTGTCACAACTTGCAAGTCTGTGAATGACTCAATTGCCTACTTGCCTTCATTATCTCCATCCACATATTCTGAGGCCATCTGGTGTCATAGCTGTTGTTACTATTTAAGAGAGTTACCACCCAGATACGGGGAGTCAAAAGGGGTGTCTCAATTCTTTAAGATATGCCTTTCAACTCTGAGACCCGGGAGGGGAACTCTTCTTCAGACAGAAGCACTATTCCCTTAATACTTTCAGAACTCTTTCACTAAGAAGGTAGACAGTGTTTGGTCAAGAAGGTCCTATTCCATCCTATCCCAGCATAATCTTGTAGGGAGACACATGGCAAAGGGGTTGCTGTGTGCCACCCAAACAGAGGTTCTGCTTTGCCATGATGGTGGAAGAGTACTTAATCTTTGTGGGACTGGAAGAGAGAGAGAGGATGCCAGGACTTCTGTTTAGCATTGGAGTGAACTTCATAAAAGATGAAGAAGAAGGAGAGGAAAGAGATGGGGTGAGTAGGAGAAAGACTAGGAGAGGAGGGGTAGGGGAGGAGCTTGGTTATTGTCTGTACGGCCTTGTCTTTTTTCTCCAGTACCATTCAGTAGTCCAGGAGCAAGAATATGGGAAATGGAACATAGGGGTGATCAAGGAATGGAACTGGTTTGATGAGTAAGACCAAAATGTATATGGAGATAGGAGAGAATACAGTATATACTAAGTACCTACTTAGTACCAACCATTCACATGTGTTATTTCTTATAATTCTCAAAACTATTTTACTTGGTAAGATGATTATTATTGATTCCATTATACAGATTACTAACTTCTCTCCTGGCTAGAGAAACAGGGCCCCCAGACATCCCAAACAGCCTATTTTTATGGAGTCATGCCACCTTTCCTAGTAGCACTTCTTGGGAAGTAGGACATGGCCAAGCAAAGAAATAATGACAAACTGGAAATTTCTGAAAATATAAATATTTTATGTAAAATTGTCTTAACTTCATATAAAATAATCATAATAAAAATAACACTAACATTTATAGTGATTTATCATTTTTCATCCTCTCATAGATATAATTTCACATAGCCTCCAAACAACCTGGTACATAGTAAATGTTTCTGATTTATGGTGTAGAAAGCTGAATCTGGTAGAGGTTATGCGACTTGCTTAAATTCATAGAGCTAGTGTGGACTAAACCCAGGTTCTCTGACTCCAAGCCCTTCCCTCTTTCTAGAATTCTATGCTGCCTCCAAGCTGTTTTCACTGAGGCCAAGAAATACAGTAGAACTCTAAGATGCAAAACATAAGTTGAATTCTTGCCTTGAGAAAATACTACCAATTTATCAGAAAAAGGAAAAAAAGCCTGAATACCTTCCTTGCTTGTTGGCTTCCTCTCAGACTTGATCATTTCAGTGTCTATTTGTAAGACAACATGATGGAGCAGATATCAAAAGTGACTGACCCAGCGCCTCTGCTATAAGACAACCACCATAAAGCCAAGAAGAAAGACCCAGAGACCATCAGCTATTAGAGTTTCTATTAACTGAAGTGAGATAGCAAGTCAAGGAAGCAGTTAGCTCTACTTTCTGTGGTGTTAGAAGAGAGAGAAACATTGAGAAAAGCTTCACATTGTACATGATACTGAATATGGCCCGGAAAGAAGGGTTGCATTTTGCCATGAAGAGCAGGCCAGATATAAGAACAGCCTGAGCAAAGCAAGGTAGAATCAAGGTGAGTGTGTTCTCAGGAGTCCAGCACAACTGGATGTTAAGAGACAGGTAAGGAAATGACAGGAAGTCAGACTGGTCAGGTTACTAGCTGCTAGCCTGTGATGGTCTAACAAGTTATTCCCCCTTAATAACCAGGTAGAAGTCCAGCTCCTATTTCTCTTTGTATGACTAGCACCCTATACAATATTGCAAGATACAGCCGGCTCTTCCTTTATATATATTTGTTGGATTTATCCTGTGTTTAAACAAATAAGGGAGTGTCAAGATCAGATCTGAGTTTCAGGAAGATCACTCTGGCTATGGTAAAGGTGAAAGGTACTGCTGTGGACAAACTGGCAGGAGATGACTGCAGAGTGATGGGAGGCTTGGAACGTGAGAATGAAAAAAGACCCACTGAGTAACACTGAGCAATCAAGATTTGGTTGGTGAGTTTAGGTAGGGCAGGGGTTAAAAGAGAGGACCCCAAAGCTTTAATTACAGTAATGCTATTTCCCAAGATGGATAACCCAGGAATAGACTTTTGATGCTGATGTGGGTGAATGTATTCCAATTCTCTTGAATATGCCTCAAAGAACTGAAATACCCAGCTATGCATTCACAAGAAAATTAGGAGAAAAAAAAAATCAATGCCCTGCTTGAATAAAAAGTTCTGGGTTGGGTAGGGGATTAAGAAGACATCTGGGTTGCCTGGGTGGCTCAGTCAGTTAAATGTCCAACTTTGTCTCAGGTCTTGATCTCATGGCTTATGAGTTTGAGCCCCACATTGGGCTCTGTGCTGATAGCTCAGAGCTTGGAACCTGCTTCAGATCCTGTGTCTCCCTCTCTCTGCCTCTCCCCCACTTGCATGCTATTTCTCTCTCTCTCTCTCACAAATAAATCAACATTAAAAAAATTGAAAAATAAGAGCACATCTAATTTGGTGTCTTAAAAGTTGGAAACCGGTTCTTTGTGATACTATGATCCTCGTATGTATTGGATAGTTTGTTCTGTTATAGATTGATAATTAAGTCCTTAAGTAACTTTCCATTATTAAAAGTAGCATTATAAAAAGAATGGGAAAACTAGAGTTAGGAACATTCAAATTGAGGCTAATGTTCTCCCCCCACAACCTACCCCACATCCCTCAGGGAAAATCTATAAAATCTATAATTAAATATAAAATATATTGGACCCTGATATAGAATATTATAGTTTACAGAGAAATATTTTTAAATTGAATAAAGAAAAAGACCTGCCATGATCCTGGATAGGAAAATCAATTATTCTTCCTAAACTAATTTATGGGCTTAATGAAATTCTACAAAAAAAAAACCCAGATATTTCTGAAACTTTGCAAAATCATTCTAACATTCATCTCAAGGAAGCCAAGAATATTCTTTAAAACGGGAATAATGAAGGGACATTTATTTGATCTACCATATATTAAAATATACCATAAAACCCACAATTATTAAAACATTCCTAGGAATTAGAGAGGAGATCTTAGGAACTAATAAAGAGATTAGGAATTAGTAAGGAGATCTATGGAACAGAACAATTTTTTAAAGTTATACATAGAATTTATTACATGGAAAAGAATTCAGTATATTAAAAACTGAAGCATTTCTTTAATGATGCTATGTGATTTGTGGCTATTTGAGGGAAAAAATTAAAGTCAGATCCTCACTTAAGATCATATTTTGTATAAGAAATCAAAATGGTAAAATATAGTTTGGTTTCATCATACTTAAATATATTTCAATTACAATGTAGTATTTAGGAACAAACGATATTATTATCTTAACTTTAGTAGTATATTGAAGCAATAGAAAAGCTGTTTTAGCTAACTTTGAGGAAACGCCATTATTAAATATGTATTCACATGAAAATTGCTATAAACTGCATTCTTTCTTTTTCCCTCTTAGCCAAATGATGAAACCAACTTCAAACATATGGAAGCATTTCTACACTTATTCTGAGGAGGAAAAATCTAATTCACAAATAGTGTCAAACAAAATATGTATTTCCAAATACTACTAAGATGACCAAACATACTCTTATTTTTTGAAAAGTATAAAAACTCACCTCAAATGAGGGAAATGTTATGTTTTCTGAATTCTTTTATATATTTTTAAAAACTAAAATACAAAAAAAAAACCAACCACAGAAATGCCACATAAAGGAAATTAATTAGACAAAACCCCACGGGATAGACATTATAGCCAATGAGTCTGGGGGACTCCCCCCACCCCTATGCTGCCTCTTCCCTGAAAATTAGGGCTCTCTATAACTACCCTGTATCTGTATCATTACTATACTTTGTTGTGTTTTTTTTAATCTATATCGGCACTGTGGAAGACAGCAAGTCGAAAAAGATCATACTTTTCTTTGTTCAAATTTAACATTGATGGATTCTTCTGCTCTCTAGTTCTGCGTGTTTCTCAGAAACTGGCCCAAACCACATAAATGAGTAACTTCAACACAGCTGCAGAACGCTCAGCAACAGTAATATTGGAGGTGGAATAACATGCACATAGACTCGTGCTGTCAGGAGTGAAATACCACTGGGAAAGTGAAATTCCGTTTAGTGTCTGGTATTATCCAAGGATTTTCAGCCATCCACTTCCATTCTAATCCCTAGATTTAGGTCTATGAATGTCCAAGTAAAAGATGACCCAGGATGTGAGTAACAAAAGGAGATCTTGGTTTTCCAAAGTTGGATGTCTCCACACCTGAATTATGAAGACAGAAATCCTGGATGATTATCTTAGAGAACAAGAGATGTCTGCCCTCATGCTGACAGCTAGTGTAAAGGATAAGAGAGGGAAAGGGCAGGGACTTCTATCAAAGGAAATTGGCCGGTGCCAGGCAGACCTTTCAGTATTGGGGGATCTTTCCCGTTGGAGCCAGTCTGCTGCTATGGAAAAGAACAAAATATCCCCTTTCATTGTGAGAGTTCCTTTCCTCCCCCAAGAGACCCCAAATCTGGGAGAATTTCTTTCCTTTGTTATCCACCTGCACATATGGCGAATCTGAAATAGTGGTGAGCCTTTTCTCTCAGGGCATATCACAGCTCCCTCTTATAATAAGGCACATCTTTACTCATGGTCTTTGGGGTTTGGTTTCTACTTTTGGACCACAAAATGCAACCCTAAAAACTAGATTCTGAATTTTGCTCCCAGGAAAGAGGATAAATCCTTCACAGGGAACTGGATGTCTAAAATAGGTACAAACTTCAATATGACTGCAGCAGTCTGATCTTTTTTCCTTTGTCCACAAAGAGAACTTTGGTTATGTAACTAGCATGCATAAGATCTGACAGCCGTTCTACACAAAGCCTAGGAAAAACCTGTGAGAAAATTATTCATCTTGAGTTAGAGCAAACTAGGCATCTTGTATTTGGTCCAAAGCCACTTACTTTTTCATGGCTAATAATATATTGTCCTATATATACTAGGGACTGCATAGAACAAATGATATATTGATACATCTCTCTCTCTCTCTCTGTTTCTTTCTCTTTCCCTCCCTCCCTTCCTCTTCCTCTTGCTCCTGCCCTTCTCTTTTTCTCCTCACCCCTATTTATATATAATATTACATTGGCAGAAGCTGATAAATAGCAATGTTATATGTTCATTGCCTTTAATAACTAGTGCAGCTCTCTGTTTAGGCTTCCCTTCTGGCTTACAATTCCCTCAATTTGATAGATTTATAGAGCTTTTAATATATAGGAACTTGAGATGGATGAGATTCTTCAACCAATCTTTCTTGCCAATAAAAATTACATCCACTAGGTTTAATTTAAGGGCAAGCTTGAATGAAAAAAAGGGGGGAAAAAAGGTTAGCTACCATTTATTGATTGACAGGCATTTGGTAAGTGGCTTACATAATGTACAGCCCTGCAAGTTTGGTATTATCACTTTCATTTTATAGACGAGGAAACTCTGCTCCAGATCACCCAGGTAATAAGTTGCAGAGCTGAGATTCTGAGTCTAAAGCCCTTGTTTTAACCATGCAGAGACAGCAAAATAAGTGATGTGGGTAGTGCCGCTCCCTTTTTCTGAGCCCATGGAAGATATCAGTAATAGATCTCAATACTCTCTAACTAATTTCACAGTTGACCTAAGAATCCTTCTCAAGACATGCTGCCAGGCATTATTACCTGGAACTGGCCCCCAGTATGAAGCCTACTTGCTGTTAACGGGGAGTTAAAAGGAAGGAGGTTATAGGACCCTGTTTGGAACAAAATGGAGGCAGATGTGAGATAATAATACATAAAGGACAAAATAAATTTGCCTGATTAAAATGAAGGCAAATGGCAAATGACTGGGGGATGGTGAGAGAAGATGCTGAAACAGATCTGGAAGGCTATAGTTGGAACTGGGAGGTGCTGGTTAGGGGAATGTTATTACAGACATGTCTTGACAGTCTAAAATGCTGCCAAGGAAGTTATGAAGGCTTGGATTCAAGCAAAGAAGGACTCATATGATTTGCCCTGGCTGTGGAGCCTGATGGGAAGGAGGAAAAATGCATCAAGATGTCATAATAAATTTCACATGTAAAACTAAACTTCCCAAAAGCTCAAGCCTTGGTATGAAGCTGAGTCTAGGAGAGTGAACAGAGTCAAACTAAGATGGAAACGGATTCTATTTTTTCTAGTATGCTAGATTGTGTGGCTTTATTAAAAAATGAAGATCCAAGAAAATAGTGCCATAGAGTAGAAAGACCACAGACCCAAGAGGTCAGACAGGTATCTGCTTTAAGACTTGGCTCCATAGCTTATGAGCCATGTGGCCTTGGGCATATTGTAATCTCCCTAAACCATTTCAAATGGAAGGTTAACAACACCTATTTCTCAAAGGCCTTGTGAAGATTAACAAGATAACATGAAGGAACAAGGATACTACCTGGCATACTGTTGGCGCTCAATAAATGTGAGTTTGGTAAATAATTTAACATCTGTGTGCCTCCACTCCTTTATCTGTGAAACAAAGATATTAAACTCACTCTCCTATACTAAAAGGTAGTGGTTCTCATGCTTTGGTGTATGCAAAGGATGCCTTGGAGTTGCTGTTCAAAATCCAATATCTAGGTCCCATCACCCAAAATTCTGGTTTTGTAGGTCTGGGCTGGAACTTAAGAATTGTGCTGCATGTTAAAGAAACTCTCCAGGTGCTTCTAATGCAATAGGGCCATAGGCCATACCTTTGACCGATTCTGATCTCAGTAGCACCTCTTAGGGTAGGCCGTTCTTGGAAGAGAAGATAGAGTTCTAAGGGAAAGTAGAAGAAAAAAGAAAAGAAATGGGAAAAAAGGAAGTGAGGAAAAATATTTCCCAAGATCATCTGTGTCAAATATAAGTCTATGTCCCAGGACTCCAGCCTCCTTCTTCAATGTTTTTTCTAATCCCCTTCTGACTTCTCTGACTCTGGAGGAAGAGAGAAGCATCCTTCATCATAATGGCAATAATTGATAGCTTTGGGCTTGGGGAAGGAATTAGGTTGTTTTTCTAATCAGGAAAGAAATCCTTTCCAGAAAAAAAAAATAAAAGAAAGCAAGTTTAGTAGTGGTAGTCATTAACACAATGCTTAGCTAGGGAGCAGACCTTTGCAGTAGCCAGTGCTTCCTTGTTAATGAGTACTGAACAGCTGCCGGGGGCCTGTCCTCTCTAGAGGCAGAGATGGAAACTCTCTTAGGAACTAAGAGGAATAAATTGTTCTCTCCTCCTGTAGTTTGGTCAAGTCCTATAACTCTTTCACAGTTGAATTAAAACAGAACAATTATTAGGAATAACATTGTAATAATTACCCTGTACAGCAAATTGTTGCCAGCTGTGCATCCTTCCACCCCAAATGAGAATGTGGTGTTTTCTATGCAGGAGGTAGAGCAGTGATCACCCTCATTATCCTGACATGTTTTTGTAACTAATCTTTCTAGTTTCCATCTATGCTCAATTCTTTAAACTTCTTGGAAAGCTACATAAAGTTATATGCAAATAAAACAGGAAGAGACCTACCTTTTCATCTTCCAAATATACTTATTCTTCTTAACAATTACGGCTGATATTCCTTTAGGTGTCATTTGTGCCAAGAACTTTAAATTCATTATTTCATTTAACTCTGCAATAAGCCTAAGAAATAGGCTCAGTCAATGGAGCATCTGACTCTTGGTTTTGGCCCAGGTCATGATCCTAGGGTCATGGAATCAAGCCCCACATTGGGCTCTGGGCAGAACATGGAGCCTGCTTAAGATTCTCTCTCTCCCTCTCTCTCTCCCTCTCTCTCTCTCTCTCTCTCTCTCTCTCTCTCTCTCTCTGACTCTCCCTTTGTCCCTTTCCCCCACTTGCTCATTCTTTCTCTCTTTTCCTCCCAAATCAATTTAAAAATTAAAAAAAAATAAAATAAGAAATAGGTAATTTAATGTCCCATTTTACAGAGGAGAAGACTGAGGTTTTATAGACCTTAGACAATTCTTCAACATGACCTAGTGAGTTACTAACCTGGGTCTCATCTAGTTCCAAAGTGCATGTTCTTTACTATCCTGCTATTTCCCCCCCAGTCCTACTCACTCCAGTAGAAAACAGGCTGTTGTTTCAATGTCTTTAAGCAGGAAGGGACCCATGAAGTAAAAACATGCATACAGCTCACAAAAGTCATAATGGGACCCCAGTAATATGAACCTAGAGATGTTTCCATCTTTACCTATATAGCCTTCATTACTATCTATGCTTTAAGTGCAAGTGGAGTCTATAAATCAGCATTAGGCTTAGTAGAAGAATTTGACACAACCAAAGATAGAAATTCTGGACATAAAAAGGCAATTTTTCTGTTTCTGGTTTCTAGACCATTGAGCATATAACATACATCGTGTAGTCCGCCGTGATGGAGAAAGTCATTTTTTGCTGCCTAATTCTTTTTTGTTTTTATCCTTGTTGCCCAAATTAGAATGCTTTCCACAGCTCTTTGGGCTGCCCTGGGAGCTAAAGGCCCTGTCTAGCTTTCTTGTCCAGCACAGATTCAGGTTAGAATATTCCACTAGCAACTCTGTAGAATATTCAGATAACTGCCATTTTTCATTCATTCAACAAATTGGAGCACCTGCTATGCATTAGGCTTTTTGCCAGCACTACATACACACTGGTAAACACAACAGACATATTTCCCATCCTCATAATGGGGGTTTGTAATCTTTAACCAACAAATAAACATAAAATAAATATGTAGTTTTAAACTATGATAATGCCACAAAGAGAACCAACAGAGTATGTTGATAGAGAATTACTTAGCTAAATTACTCAAGAAAAGTCTCTGATAGATGAGGAGAAACTTGCTTATGGCAAGCAAAGAGAACACTCTAGAAAGAGCATTTGTGAAAGCCCTCAAATAAAGAGAAACTTAGCACATACCAAGCCAGTGAGGCCTGAGTGAAGTAAGAAAAAAGGAAAGATGGAAAAGATAAGAATAAAGAGCTTAAGAGCAGCCAGATTATTCATTGTAGAGAAGGTTCACATTCCAAGTCAGTGTAGTCCAAACATGTTAGTGTACATGAATATCTCAAAATGGTCTCTGAAAATAAGACTCATCAAATAAATTTAAGAAATTCTGCATGCTAAATCCCCCTCTTGGAGATTCAGAATGTAAATTAATGTATTAAAGGTGCTGGGAAGTATATACATAAAAATACATTTGTGTATCTCAGTATTTCTCAAATTTATTTGACCATGGAATGTTTTATTACCCCCTCCCCCAACATAATGTTAATATCCTGCAAAGGTGATATTCACCAGAACATATTTAAGGAAATGCTAGCTTAAGTCTTTCTAACCAAGAGTTAACTGATTGTTCCTGGTTTACTGAGACCCCATTTTTCCACCTCCTTGTTTCATATTTTCTACTTCACATATATTATCTGAAGAAATCAGCCCTTGTATGATTTATTTCTTCTCTCCACTTCTACCATCTATTTTCTGTCACTTGTCCCTTTACATTGTAAAAATTATAAAGTTTTCCTTCTTTTCTGTAATCACAATTTTCTTCGTTTCTGGAACTGGATCTTCTATAAGATAGCATTGAATATCCTGAAATGATCCTTTATGTCAGTAATATTTTATCTCAAAATTTCTATCTCTGTTTAATGCTCTGTGTATGGGAGATTTTCTTGATTTTATCTTCCAATTCTTTTATTGGACTCTTTCTTTTTTTAAATTTCTTTTAATAGTTTATTTATTTTTGAGACAGAGAGAGGCAGAGCATGAGTCGGGGGAGCGGCAGAGAGAGAGGGAGACACAGAATCTGAAGACAGGCTCTAGTCTCTGAGCTGTCACCCCACAGAACCTGATGTAGGGCTCGAACCCATGAACTGTGAGATCATGACCTGAGCCAAAGTCGGACACTTAACCAACTGAGCCACCCAGGTGCTCCTGGGCTTTTCCTTTTGAAAGCTTTTTGAAGGTGTGATTCAATACAAATGACTTTAAGTGTACTCTTTAAGTGTACAACTCAATAAGTTATTATATTTATAGAATTGTGCAACCATCAACATAATGTAATTCTAGAATATTTAATTCCAAAAAGAAACCTTATACTTATGAGCAGTCACTCTCCATTTCCCCCAAGCTCCACCAGTCCTAACCAACCACGAATCTATTTTTTCTATCTATAGATTGCCTATTCTGGTCATTTCATGTAAAGGATATCATACAATGTGGGGCCTTTTGTGACTGCAATCTTTCACTCAGCATAATGTTTACAAGGTTTATCCATGTTATAACATGTATTGGTATTTCATTTATTTCTATTGTCCAATAATAATCCAATGTATGGATATGCCACTTATCATTTATGCATTCATCAGTTATGGGTATTTGTTTTTTTCCTACTTTTCAGCTATTAATAATGCCACTATGAATATTTCTATACCTGTTTTTATGAACATACATTTTGTTTCTCTTAGGTATATACCTAGGAGTGAAATTGCTGAATCATAATGGCAACTCTGTTTAAACTTTTGAGTAATTGCCAGACTATTTTCTGAAGCAGTTACACAGTATTATATTCCTATCAGCAGTGTATGAGGGTTCCAATTTCTCCACATTTCCAATTTGTATTCTTTTTCTTTTATTTAATATTTACTCTTGTATGTCTTTTTGATTTTGGCCATCCCAGGGGATATGAAGTATTATCTCATTGTGATTTCATTTTGTGTTTCCCTAATGACTAATGATATTAAGCAAGCACTTATGTGCTTAGTGGCCATTTGTGTATCTGTCTGTCCAAGTCCCTTTTGCTCATTTTAAAAATAGACTATTTGTCTTTTTATCATTAATTTGTAAGAGTTCTTTATATATATCTTGGATACAAGGTACTTATCAGTTATGTGACTTGCAAATATTTTTTCCCATTCTTTGTGCTCACATTCTTGAGAGTGTCATTTGATGCACAAAACAATTTTGATGAGGTCCAATGAATCAATGTTACCTTTTATCACTTATCTTTTTAGTATTGTACCTAAGGAATCATTGTCTAACCTTTATTGGACTTAATTTCAGCAATTATGTTTAGTTTCAAAGAATATTTTTTTGTTATGATTGTACCTTTTTTCCACAGAAGTGTGCTTTTACTTTGGAGTCAGACTCGCTACAGTTGTGCTACGCGGTCCTGAAATGTGCTTTTACTTTGTAAGTACAATAGCTTCATATATCTTTATGAGGATACTAATTATAGATTTTTATTTTTAAAATTCTGGTCTTGAATTATAATTCTTCCTGAGTTAATTTATTTATTTATCTTGAGTTTTCTCCTTCATGCTACTGGTTTAGTTCTTAAATATAATGTTTACTTAATTTTGGGAGACAGAGAGAGAGAGAGAGACAGAGCACAAGCAGGGGAGGGGCAGAGAAAGAGGGGGACACAGAATCTGAAACAGGCTCCAGGCTCTGAGCTGTCAGCACAAGCCGTGAGATCATGACCTGAGCCGAAGTTGGAGACAACCAACTGAGCCACTCAGGCGCCCTTCTACTGGTTTCGTTCTTATGTCCTGTGATCTTTGGCTATCTATTCATGTTTAAAAGTTGGGGACTAAGTACATTCTTCTGGTAGCAGGTACAGGTTTTTCTCAGCTGTTGAATATTTGGGCTTTTTTTTCAATAAGTTTCTCCTTTCACTGGGATCTCTATTTTATGGGCAGAGCTTGTTCACCAACACTTCACTTTAGAGAGGGAGTATGGTAGGGCAAAGACAGCTTTTGGACTAGGTATCCTGTAGTGCTTTATCTAGTGTCTTACTATGTAAGAATAACTATCTTAGCAATACTAGCTCATCCCTTTCTTTGGTAAAGGAATTTGCTTGGAGATGATAGATTGAGTTGTTTTTGCTCTATAAGGGGAGGGTAGGAGATTTAACATAATGGAAGGGAGAGCTGAACTGTAAGTGTAGCTCCACTGCAGATAGACTTTCATATAAACCCCTTGGCTTGGTCCCCCTTTCTCACTCCAAACCCTCTTGACTCTCAGCCTTCTGCTAGACAGATTGGCTATCTTTTCCCAGAGCCCATGTCTGGGTTGCCACTTCCTCATTCTCCTTAATCTGTCAACAGTCTTCCATCTGTTTACCATCTTACAGAAATCTATCAAAAATCTCTCATCAGCTTCTGATCCCTCTTTTGTGTATTTGTTATTATGGACTTTTTTTTTTCAATCAATTTTTAGTAGGAGTTTGGATGGTGATTCCATAAGGAAATGCAGCTTGTGTTCAGATCACTATCCTGAACTTGAAGCACACCTAATAATTTTAAAGCCATCTTTTATTACCCTAGGGATAGTATTTTCTGAATATGAATGTGTGTTCCTCTTGGTATAACTTCCTTTTGAAAAGCTCCCTTTTCTGCATGTGATGGCCCTTGAAAGAGAGATGTTAATTGTCCAAAAGGACAAAATAATCCTTTATTAATTCTCTCATCCCCACCTTGCTGAGATATCCATCAATAAATCATGTCTACCCTAACTTCTCTCCATCTCTTCTGCCATTACCTTAAGTCAATCTACCATGATCTAGAGTGAAACACTCTTCTTGCTGAGCTCTTTTGCTCCCTTACTTTTGTACCCTAAAATCTATTTGGCCCTAGTAGACTCTAGTATATTTCACTATTCTTACAAAAACTCTGTAATGGGGGCACCTGGGTGGCTCAGTTGGTTAAGCGTCCGACTTAGGCTCAGGTCATGATCTCGTGGCTTGCGGGTTCAAGCCCCACATCAGCCTCTGTGCTGACACTTTGGAGCCTGGAGCCTGCTTCTGATTCTGTGTCTCCCTCTCTCTCTACCCCTCCCCTGCTCATACTGTCTCTGTCTCTCAAAAATAAATAAAAACATTAAAAAATTAAAAAAAAAACTCTCTGCAATTATTTTCCATTGCTCATAGGATGAAATACACAACTTCTTTTCCATGGTATACGCTGTCCAGTAATGATCTGGTGCTGGCCTATCTACCATTCTTCTTTTTCTCACTATAGTGCCCATCTTTCCTTTCCTGAAATGTCTTACCCTTATTTCTGATTCAGGTCATTGACAAACATGACTTAGAACCTCTATTTAGGACTTTCTTCCCTCTATTCTTTGAATATTTGACTCCCACTCATTCTTTTTTTCTTGGTTTAAATAAATTCTTCTTCAGATAAGTCTTCTCTGATCACCTTGTCTAAATAGAACTCTCAACCCCAGTTATCCTGATCATTTCCTTCACAGAATTACATATATTTTGTGATAATTTGTTTTCTTATTTACTGTGACTCTCTTGCTAAGCTCCAAGAAGGTAAGAATCACTTTGACTTTATTCTTCAATATATACTTAGCACTTAAGCAAGGATCAAATACAAATTAGGTGTTCAATAAATATTGAAGAGAGAATTTAGTAGTCATCACACTAGGATTTAAAAACCTCAAAAAGAGCCTCAATAAACACTGTTTCAGTGGATATCTTCTCTTCTTGACACTGCCACACTAACCAAAAATAGAGTAGGTCCTTACTCTATAGCAGTACAGCAACAAACTCCAAGTTTGTTTAACTTTGTAAGTTAAAAGAGATGGGAACTTAAAACATTAGAAAGACTAGATGAAAATGAAATAGTAACTTTAGCCTAAAAGTATGAGAGAAGAAACAGGAAAGACTATCAACAAGAAAGTAGATAAGAACAATTATAATAAAAATAAACTTAAATTTTTTTTTAATGTTTTTTATTTATTTTTGAGAGACAGAGAGAGATAGCGCAAGGAGGGGAGGGTCAGAGAGAGAGAGGGAGACACAGAATCCGAAGCAGGCTCCAGGCTCTGAGCTAGTGGTCAGCACAGAGCCTGATGTGGGGCTTGAACCCACAAACTGTGAGATCATGACTTAAGCTGAAGCCGGACGCTTAACCAACTGAGCCACCCAGGCACCCCAATAAAAATAAACTTCTGAAAAAATAAAAACATGTTTCAAAGTAATAAGAAAAGCAACAGATTAAGATAAAATTATCATTATATAGATGTTGCATAAAAGTTTACAAAAGAAAAACAGAAAACTGCTATAACCCTAAAGAATAATTCTTACCCTTTAGATAAAAATCACTGACTAAAAAAAGGCCAGTTCACAAATGAGGAAATGGAAATAATAAAACAAGCATTTTATGAACTGTTTCTCATATTTCAGGCAATATGCTAGTTCCTGAAGAAATAAGAAGATTCTATCTAACTAATTCTAACTCTAGTGGAGTTATATCCTAACTGAGAAGATATTCCTGTTTAGTCCTATTTAGTTTTTTACCTAGGTAAAAAAACCTTAAAATTGGTTCTGTAAAACTAGAGCTAATGATTATGATTTATATAAATCACCATAATTTATTTAAATCACTATACAATGATTTACAATACTTCACAATCACATTTATACATGCTGTTTTAGATCCATGAATTTAGAACTAGCTGTTGAATAAGACAATATTTGTTCAAAAAGCATTTATAAGACACCTACTGTATTCATAGGTTCTGAGGTTAAATGAATAAAATATAGACCAGGTCCTGATCCTAGTTCACAGTCTATTATAGAAGGCAGATATATAAATAAATAATTTATCATCAATTTGATAAATGCTAGAGAAAAAAAAAACAAAATGCTATTATAAAGACAGAGGAGGTGATAAGAAATCCTGCTTAAGGATGTCAGAGAAGATTTACTGGAAAGATGAAAAATGAGAGGAGAGAGTTGTATTCCAAAGAAAATGACACAAACTAAAAAGGGGCAAAGGTAAAAAGTGTATAGGATCTTCCAAAATATACTTTGATGTAGTTAAGAGCAGGCTGTGCACAGAGATATAGCTGATTCCTAGCTGCAAAGTGAGGCGGGCACTGGACCCTACAGGCCAGGGGTGCATGTGAAAGCGTTTGGATTTCCAACAAGAGTGGTTAGACCACATGTTGTATTAAAACAGAGAAAACTATTTATAAATCTATATAGAGAATTTATTAGAGTCTGAGACTACATATAGAAAAACCATTTAGGAAGAAGAATGATAAGGTTTAAAATAAAAATGAGAAGACACTGGGATGTGGGTGATCCTAAGAAGTCAGAAATAACAGAACTTAATAACTAAGTAATGGAGTATGAACAAAGCAGAGGAATGAATGTAAAATGGCCTCCTGGTCTGCACCTCGGGCAAATGGTTATGGTGTCCTTAACCAAACATGGGATAGCAGGAAAGGAGACAACCTAAGGATTTGGAAAATGTTCAGTTCTTTGCATAGTTAACAGAATTCTAATTTAAACAGCCATAAGGCACAGTCTTGCATTAATTAAAATAGAGTAAATTACTAAAAATGACTATAGCCATTGCTGTGGGGTGCTGAGGGGAAAGATATACACTGCTGCCCTACAACCTGGTCAAGTCGTTCTGAAAAGAAATTTGGCAACAAATATGAGAGCCATAAAAATTATCATATACTTTGACCCAGAAACACAACTTTTTGGAATATAGCCCAAGGATATAATTCAAAAGAAATAAAAAACCTATTTGTATAAAGATGTTTATAGCTGTGCTATATATTACAGACAAAACCTGGAAACAGCCCAAATGCCCAACAGTGAGGGAATGTTTAAGCAGACTTTGGTACATTAATGCAATGGAATATTTCATTGCTATTAAGAATGACAAATATGAGAACTATGTAGAAATAAGAAAAGGGCAACATAAAGCAATGAATAAAAAATGCAGAACTCAAAATGATGCATATAGAATGATCATAACTACATAAAACTATATCTGTATAATCAGGAGGTTTGGAAAAGAGCTGGTAATTTAGAGTGGTGACATTTTTGTTATTGTTGGTTGAGTTGCTGGGAATGTTATGTGTTTCAAGTTATAATTCACTGTATATTTAGTAAATATACATTAATAAAGATAAATCTCCATTTTTTCTGGCATATAAAATTTTTTAAAGTGCTTATCAGTACCTTTTCTTTTCCCTAAATGACTTTCTCTAGTCTCTTGAGTCCT
Organism: Suricata suricatta; assembly: GCF_006229205.1. Classification (NCBI taxonomy): domain Eukaryota; kingdom Metazoa; phylum Chordata; class Mammalia; order Carnivora; family Herpestidae; genus Suricata; species Suricata suricatta. The sequence goes on from NC_043701.1 coordinate 157,607,899, forward strand.
ATTAGTTTTTGGATGTATGTACAGTTTTGGAAGTGGACGCCATACTCCATGACCTCCTAACTCAGTTCAATCCCAGCCCTTAGAGTTATTCACAGTACCATGTACCTCTCCTTGGTATTGTCTTAATTTTAAGATCAGCTAATTAATGTCCTGTCTCCCTTACCATACTGTAGACGCCATGAAGGCAGAGAAAGTATCTGTTTTTATTTATTATTACATTCCTAGTTCTGAACAGAATACCCAGAACACAGCAGTTACTCAAGAAACATTTGCAGGATTAGTGAATAATTAACCCTGTAGATCATGTTACTGAAAGGACATTGTCAGTTTCATAAAATACACTGATCAAATCATTAAAGAAAAAGGACAATCCAAAAGAATAACTGCTGGGAGCCGCATTGGCCTTGCTGGATGACGCGGTCACAGTAAGGAAATGGCAGACATGCACGGCTCCTGCCATGAGAGGTGGAAACTGGCATCTCCTTCTGCTACTACTGCTCATGTGAAATTAAGCCTGTTGCTATTGACTAGACCTCACAATGTTCCAAGTCAGACCGATATTCCCCACACAGATACCTCATGGGAAGAAGCATATTCCCACCTCTATAAAGAGGAATTTAAACAAAGCACTGCAGATGTTTGTCGAAAGGCTCTTCTAATGAGCCTCACAAATTTAAGGCATAGATGATGAAGGGGGTTAAAGAACACGAGATTTACTATTAACTCTGGCCCAGAGAAAAAGAGCCTAACTTAGGAATAAGAAATAAACAAAAGCCAGGCATAAGTTACTGTACATATCTATGCTAATTGGTGCTCATTATGAGGATGGGTAAGAGTAGTTACAACTTAAACTTATATGCAAAGGCTGGCATATCTAGGGCGCCTCTGGCACTTACACCTTCAGCATCAAAGAACAAGGTTAACAAAAGGTTTATTTACTAACCAGTGTGAATACATTCTTCCTCCTGTGAGCCAGGCAGAAGGACTCCTAGCCTTGTTCATGCTTGAATCTTCACATTATTGTTATAAACAAATGTGTTTGCTATCTGCTTCTCACTGAAAACATCCTGCTATCTTCTTAGTTGTAAGATTTACTACCGGTTCAAACAAATATGTATGTTATATGCTTTTCACTGAGACTATCCTGTTATCCTACGATGTGTAAATTACCTCATTGTAATTAGAGTAGTTCTGCAAAAATGCCTCTGTAAAACCTGTTTCTGCACCCTTTTCAAAGCATCTTATCACTGAGAATTATTTGTAGTAAAAATTCCACTTTTTGATGTCATGTTAACAGTTAAATCTATAAATAAAGAGACATAACCTGACAGGACAGAGATGCCGGACTGATAAGAAAGAAACTAATGACTCGCTCACTCATCTTTCACCAACACTGTCTTTCCTTAAGTGGACCCTAGGCCTGCTGGAGCTGGACTCTGGTAAATAACTACATGGATTAAAATGATAGTTATTTTCCTTGCTTTATTATATATTATAAACTATGAATAAAGTTCTATACATGTGATTCTTATCCCTTAATTGTAATACATAAAATGAAATCAACCTCTCCATCACAAACCCACACACACAAAGAGTAATTTTAAAGTTCAGTGAAAGTATGCAAAAAAAAAAAAAAAAACAACCAAGAGCTGCATTTTGTGCAGAGGGACCAAGATCATGAAATTGTGTTAAAAAGGGGGAAAGTTGCTCTTGAGAGACAAAGGGAGAAAAGAGAAGGATGGGGAAAGGACCGGAACTGAAGTAAGAGTTTAGGAATTATTTGTAAAAAGGAAAATGCCTAAAATTAAATTTCAGGTTGTTAATGTTGTTACACTATAAATCTGTATCCTCTCCCAAACCTTCAGTAATGTCTTCTATGTTAATTACCTTAGATCAAGACTAAGGCACCAGAAAAGGAAGGAGAGAGAGTTATAAGAGCCATCAAGCCACAAGGACCATCCTGGAGGTTGGCCAAAGGTTTTACTCCTCAGATAATCTGTTTGTATTCATATGGCATTTATCTAAACTCATTTGGAATGTGCACTTCACTGGAAAATGTCTTACTCATCTTTGAATTCTCAGGAATAACCATACTCATCCCAGAGTATGGCAGGATGGCACATAACAGGTGTGTCTCGGGGCATACTCTGTGCTCCGGGGAACTCCTGACTCTCCAGCTTCATAGTTCCCACCCTTCCTGCTCTAGTCACATCTCCACTTTGGGTCTGGGATTCAACATACAGCTTCGGCTTTCCTCGTACTATTCCCTCAGACATTCCCTCTGACCCTATGTAACTGGACCTAACCTGCATGGGTTCAGTTGGGCCTGGCCCACCAACAGGACTGGGCATAGTGTCTCATCCATAACCAATGCTTAAAAATAATTATTAGATTCAGTCAAAATAATCACATGGCAGCAATTCTCTAGAATACCTACTTATGAGTCTATCAGTTAAGTAGTGCTTGAATCTATAAGTAGTAGTGTTTCTCAAATTTTTAATACAGCTCCACTGGCCAGGGTTGTGTTAAGGTTTACTTTCTATAAGAGGTCACAAGAATACAGTAATAGTATTTTGACTTTCTAAAAATATAAAATGCTATGAAATGCTTTAATATTAAATGTGCTTTTTAAAACAATGTAATCCAGTTGGTCTGAGGGTTGTGGGTTATCATTAAGCTGATTAAAACAATGTAATCCCTTCCAACCTGCCCAGGTGATTGTGATACCCTTCCCCAGTCCCACCACCTTCTGCTGACTGTGGAAGGCCTGGAGAGATGAGAAGCTCTTCCGCTGTTTGATGGAGAATTACTGATTTAGAGCCGGGGAAGTCACTATGGAAAAAGTCTCTCCATCTTACTTAAGACTACCAAGTAACCAGGAAAAATAAAAATACAATAATTCATTATACTTATGAATAGTGTCATACAAACTGCTAAAAAATATGACCTACCCATCTAGGAGGGCGATGACGTTCTTCCTGGGCCGCCCAATGTTAGGGCCATACAAGCTGGCTCTGGAGTAAATCCGGATGGGCTGCAACAGGCTCTTCAGCTGGATGTAATCCTTTCCCAACTGGCTGCCATTTACTGCCCGGCCATGCATGGTTCGATAATTATTTGGCTCTAGATTAAAAGCAGACATGCAAGTCAGAGTTGAGAAGGGTAAGGCTCTGCCAACCCTTTCCTGTCCACAGATCTCTCTGCCTTTATCTTAACAATGTGAATAAAATAGCCAAAAAGAGGGTGCAAGCTAGTTTATCTTGAGGAAAAGTCAAGTGCCATTTTACCATTCATCTCATTTTCAAATGAATCTTCCAAAAGATCTCCTAATTCACACAAGGAGACCATACTGATTTTTGGGTGATATTTTATAATGAATGGTATACTGGGTTGAATATTGTCTCCCAAATTTCATGTCTACCTGTAACTTCAGAATGTGACCTTATTTAGAAATAGGGTCTTTTGAAGATGTAGTTAAGATGAGGCCATATGGGATCAGGGTGTATCCTAAATCCAGTGACTGGTGTCTTTATAAAAGAAAGGAGAGGGAGATTCAGGTACACAGACATAGTGGGAAGAGGGCCATGTGTCAACAGAGGCAAAGACTTGAGGGATGCTGCTATGCCCAGAAGCTAAGACAGAGGCATGGAGTAGATTCTCCTGTAGAGCCTCCAGAAGAATGGATCCTAGCAATGCTCTGATTTTGGTCTTCTGGCTCCTTGAACTGTGAGAGATTAAATTTCTGTTGTTTTACACCACCAAGTTTGTGGTAATTTGTTATGACAGGCTTAGGAAGCTGATACAAATGGTTAGAAAGCAAGGCTTTATAAAGATGGTCATTGTACCAAAAAGAAAAATCTTGGGGTGCCCGAGTGGCTTAGATGGTTAAGCATCTGACTTCAGCTCAGGTCATGATCTCACAGTTCATGAGTTTGAACCCCATTTCAGGCTCTGTGCTGACAGCTCAGAGCCTGGAGCCTGCTTCAGATTCTGTGTTTCCTTCTCTCTCTGCCCCTCTCCCGCTTGCACTCTGTCTCTCAAAAATAAACAAATGGTTATAAAAAAACACGAAAGAAGAAAAAAAATATGTTTTAATGTTTTTTTATTTATTTTTGAGAGACAGATACAGTGTGGGCAGGAGAGGGTCAGAGAGAGAGGGAGACACAGAATCTGAAGCAGGCTCCAGGCTCTGAGCTGTCAGCACAGAGCCCAAGGCAGGGCTCAAACCCACGAACCGTGAGATCATGACCTGAGCTGAAACTGGACACTTAACCGACTGAGTCACCCAGGAGCCCCCAAAAAAGAAAAATCTTAATGTTCAATAATAATAACTGGCTGGGTGAAGTAATTTAGAGTACAACATCCTCTCTCAGTTTCTATTAACTTGGTGTTCTAAAAGGGCAAGGAAAATCCTAAAAACCAGCAGCTTCACTGATGGAAAGAACAAATTTGATTTGGAATGAAGCACATGCCTGAGGTAAGGCCAACACCTTGGCTACCTAGAGGTTTTATATTGGTAGGGTCAAGAAACTGACCAGCAGACTTGCAAGAAACTTAACAAGGAGATTTAGGGAACAGGACAGTCACAGTGGGCCTTGATAAGCCCACACATACCCTTCGTAGTCTGGAAAGCTGTGTATGCTCAGTAGAGACTGGAGAGGGCACTAACTATCCATGTACTTGCAAATAAATGTGCAACCTTGCACATTCATAAAGGAGACATGAGAAGACATGACAGAAAGGAAGAGTCAGTGAGAATTGTAAACTGTTTAGAACTGGAAAGTGTTCCCCAAACCACACACAGATCCATTGGCAAAGGGTAGAAGTCTTACTGGCTCAAGGTAAGCACAATTTCTAATCAATCATTATCTCACATTAAGCTATGATGACTCAGGGGCAACCTTTAGGAAGCTGGCCTTAGAAATCATTAAAAAAAATAGAAAAATAAGATATATCTGTGGCTATACAATGCAAAAGAGACAGATGCTACAGTATTAGTCCAGGTAAGTTACTAAACAAACAAATGAAAGAAAAACAACCTCTGGGATGGAGGATTTGGAATCCAGAGTTGTTTTAACATATTATTTAAAATGTCTAGTTTTCAACAACAACAAAAATTAAAGCATGCAAAGAGATAGGAAAGAGTGATCCATAAAGAAGAAAAAAAGCAGCCAGTGGAAACTATCTCCTAAGGGACCAGTCAACAGAACCTGTCTCCTGATGGAGAAGGACTTCAAAACTACTATCATAAATATGTTCAAAGAACTAACAGGAAAAATACAAAGTTAAAGGAAAGTATGGTTGTATTGATTAATCAAATGTAAATGAAGATTAAAAAATGATCAAATGGAAATCTTGGAACTGAAATAACTCTTCACATATAGAGGAACACAATGAAATTAACAGCTGAATTTTATCAAAAGTAATGGAAGTCAGAAGACTGTAGGATGACATATTCAAAATTCTGAAAGAAAAAAAATCAGCCAAGAATTCTATATGTAGCAATCTACCCTTCAAAACTGAAAGCAAAACTTAAATCTTAAAGGGTTTTTTTTTTATGTTTATTTATTTTGAAGTGCTGACCTTGATGGGGCGCTCAAAGTCATGAACCACGAGATCATGACCTGAGTCAAAGTCAAGAGTCAGATGCCTAACAGACTAAGCCACCCAGGTGCCCCCAAATTTAGACCTTAACCAGAAAAACAAAGAACAGAGCTTGTAAGAAAATGTGTCTTATAAGAAATAAGAAAGAAAGTTTTTTAGGTTGAAAGGAAATGACACCAGATGGTGAATTGAAACCACACAAAGAAATAGAGAACACTAATAATGGCAATTACATATAAATATAAAAGATAGTTGAAAATATCTATTACTCTTTTTTTAAGTTTATTTATTTTTGAGAGAGAGAGAGAGAGAGAGAGAGAGAGAACACAACCAGTAGAGGGGCAGAGAGAGAGAAAGAGACCCAGAATCTGAAGTAGGTTCCAGGCTCTGAGCTGTCAATACAGAGCCCCACACTGGGCTCAGACCCACAAAATGGGAGATCATGACTTGAGCCGAAGTCAGACACTTAACCAACTGAACCACCTAGGCACCCCTCCATTACTCTTTTCTTAATTTAAATAATGTTTGCATAAAAACAAAAATTACAAAACTGTGTTGTTGGGCTTATGACATATGAAAAAGTAATATTTATTATAATAATGGTAACAAAGGAGAAGGAAATGGAGTTCTATTAGAGCAAATTTTCTTTTTTTTTTAATGTTTATTTATTATATTGAGAGACAGAGCATGAGCAGGGGAGGGGCAGAGAGAGAAGGAGACACAGAATCCGAAGCAGGCTCCAGGCTCTCAGCTGTCAGCACACAGCCTGATGCAGGGCTCAAACCCACAGGTTGTGAGATCATGACCTAAGCCGAAGTTGGACGCTTAACTGACTGAACCACCCAGGTGCCCTGGAGCAAATTTTCTATCATTAACTGGAATTAAGCTAGAATTGCTCTAAAATAGACTATAATGAATTCAGATTTATTATAATAAGAAAGTACTATGAAAATAAGTAAAACAAAATAAAAACAAAGAAATTAAAGTGGTACATTACACAATATCTCTTCTGCATAAATAGGCAGTACAGGATAAACATAGGAACAACAACAACAAAAAAATAAATGGAAACTGTAAAATGGCAGATGTAAATTCAACCATATCAATGCTTACATTAAATGGATTGAACACTCCAATTAAAAGCAGAAATTGTCCGTGTGAATAAAAAAACTAAGATCCAACTAAAGCAACATACTTTAAAGTAAAAGAAACAAATATGTTGAAAGTAAAAGGATAAAAAAAGATATACCATGCAAACAATAACCATAAGAGAGCTGGAATGACTATACTAATATTAGAGAAAATAGACTTTAGACAACGATGTTACTGGAGGTAATGTGGGACATTTTATAATGATAAAAGTGTCAACATTTCAGGAAGATATAGCAATTATAAGCATATACGTACCAAAAAAGATCACCAAATACAGGAAACAAAATTAAATAGAAAAATAGAAAATCTAACAATAATAGGAGACTTCAACACCGTATTCTCAGTTATCAGAACAACTAGACAGAAAATTAGCAGTGATATAGAAAACTTAAGTAACACTATCAGCCAATTTGACCTTATTGATATCCTTAGAACACTCCACCCAACAAAAGTAGGAAACCCATTCTTTTTTAGTGTATATAGAACATCCTTCATGATAGACCATATGATAGGCCATAAAACAATCTCATATATTTAAAAGGATTAAATCATATAATGTATGTGCCTTGCCCACAACAAAATTAAACTAGAATTCAACAATAGAAAGAAATTTGAGAAATCTATAAATATTTGGAAGTTAAATAAACAATTACCCAAAGGAGAAAGCAAAATTAGAAAATATTTTTAATGAAAATGAAAATATAGTATGTAAAAACATATGGGATGACACCAAAGTCACGGTCCACGAAAGAAATAATTGATGAACTGGACTTGATTAAAATTAAAAACATTTGCTCTGCAAAAGACAATCTTACAAGAATGAGAAAATAAGCCACAAATTCGGAGAAAAAGCTTGCAAAAGACACATCTGATAAAGGACTGTTATCTAAAATATACAAAGAACTCTTAAAAATTAGCAATAAACAAACAACTGATTTAAAAATGGGACATAGACTTCAACAGACACCTCACCAAAGGAGATATACAGATGGCAAAAATGTGAAAAGATAAAAACGATATGAAAAAATGCTCCACATATGTCATCAGGGAAACGCAAATTAAAACAACAATTAAATACTACTCCATACTATTAGAATGGCCAAAAATTGTTAACACTGACAGCACCAAAAACTATGTAGAATGTGCAGCAACAGGAATGCTCATTCATTGCTGGCAGGAATGACAATTGATAGGGTCACTTTGGAACAGTTTGATGGTTTCTTATAAAACAAAACTTACTCTTACTATATGATGCAGCAATTGTGCTCCCTGTTATTTACCCAAAAGAGCTGAAAATTTATGTTTTAATTCTTGTCTGTGCATAGATTTATAGCAGCGTGTATTCATGCCACAACTTGGAGGCATGAAGATTTTCTTCAGAGGTGAATGGATACATAAACTATGGTATCTCTATATAAAGAAATAGTACTTAGCACTAAAAAGAAATGAGGTAGCAAGCCATTAAAAGACATGGAAAAACCTTAAATGCATAACATTAAGTGAAAGAAGTCAATCAGAAAAGTCAAAGAAAGTCAATATGACATTCTAGGAGAAGCAAAATTAGGGAGAGAGTAAAAAGATCAGTGGTTGGCAAAGATTGGGGACAGGAGGGAGAGATAAATAGATGGACAGAGAATTTTTAGGGCAGTAAAAATACACAATAGTGCTGGATATATGTCATTGAACATTTGCCCAAATCCGTACTATGCTCACACTAAAGTGAACCATAATGTAAACTATATATAGACTTAGGGTGATTATGATGTATCACTGCGGGTTCACCAGTTGTAAAATGTATACCACTCGGGTGGGGGATGTTGATAGTGGAATAGGCGACACATCTGTGGAGGCTCTGAATATATGAGAAATCTCTATTTTCCTTTCAATTTTGCCATGAACCTAAGACTGCTCTAAAAAATGGGTGTTTTAAAAAAAGTGCAGAGACACAACAAGACACTAGGGATACACACAGAGAGAGAAGGCCATATGAGAACATAGAAGCTGGCTGTCTGCAAACCAGGAAGAGAAGCCTTGGAAGACACCAGGTCTGCTGATACCCAGATTCTGAACTTTGGGCTTCCCAAACAGTGAGAAAATAATTTTTTTGTTGTTTAGGAGATAAAAAAGACTCCTATATTAGAAAAGAAGAAAGATATCAAATTAATAATCTAAGTTTCTATCTTAATAAAGCAGAGAAAGAAGAGAAAACTAAACCTAAAGCAAGAAGAATGAATAAAATAATAAAAATTAGAGTGGAAATCAATGATATATAAAATAGAGAAAATCAACTAAAGCAAAAGTTGGTTCTTTGAAAAGATCAACAAAACTGACATACCTTTACTGGACTGACTAAGAAAAAAAAGAGAGACATCACAGAGTACCAAAATTAGGAATGAAAGAAGGGACACCACTAAGGACCTCATCATAATTAATAGGATAAGGGATTACTATGAACAGCTTTATCCCATTAATTTAGATGACTTAGATAAAATAAAAAACTTTTGAGAAAGATGCAAATTACTAAAACCAATTCAAAAGGAAAGAGAAAATATGAATAGGCCTATAACAACAAAAGATACTGAATGTGGAGGGGTGTATTAATTACTTGTTAGGAAGACATTAGGGTCAAGTTGAATGTTTCAATATGAATTGCTACAAGGCAAAAATGTCGTGTGAGAAAACATAATGATGAACTGTTTTCAAATCCTTTTAACTATCTATCTCCTCTACTAGAATATAGGCAGGGATATTTATCTGGTATTTATTATTATATCTCTCAAAACTAGTATAGTATAGTATAGTATAGTATAGTATAGTATAGTATAGTATAGTATAGCTTTGGCACATACTAGGCAGTCAATAACTATTTATTCAATGAAAGTTAAAGGAAGTGAAGAAAAACAAGAAGTTTTAATACCATTAAAGAAAAATAACCAGATGTGGTAGAAAGTACCTCCCTTTCTATTAGAAGTTCCAAGTTCCTGACATAGATTTAGTACTTCCTACTTTCATTAGCAATTCTCTTTACCTTTTTCAATACATTTTCTCACCTGCATGATATGTCCTTTTTTAGGCACATCATTTAGGACTTTAAGGTTCAAATAGAATAATATTTGGATATGCTATATAAACTAAATATTATACAAATATGTCAGTATTGTTGATAATTACAAATGTAAACTCCCTAAGGAAGTAGCCAACCAACCAGTGGCAGAAAATATGCATCATATGCCCTTTAAAATAAAAAAGACAAATACGGTATTTCCCCTTATTTTTGGTAACAGCAAAATTGAGATATAATTTATATCTATACAATTCACCACATTAATGTATATAATTCAATGGTTTTAAGTATGTTTACACAGCTGTGCAATCATCACAACAAATTTTAGAACATTTTTATCATCTCATCTCCCCTAGCCCTAGGCAACCACTAATCTACTTTGTGTTTCTTTACATTTACCTATTGTGGGCATTTTATATAAATATGTGACTGGATGTTTTCATTTAGCATAATCTTTTCAAGGTTCATCCATGTTGTAGTGTGTGTCGGTGCTTCATTCCTTTTTTATGGCCAGATAATCTTCCATCATCTGGCTCTACCAGATTTTATCTACCTATCCATTCATCAGTTGATGGACATTTGGGGTGTTTCCACTTTTTGGCTATTATGAATAATGCTACTATAAATACTTATGTATAAATTTTTTTGCAGACTTATGTTGTCATTTCTCTTAAATATACACCCAGGAGTAGAAATGCTAGGTCATATAGCAGCTCTATGTTTAACTTTTTGAGGACTGCCAGAATGTTTTTCATAGTGGCTACACGATTTTACATTCCCACCAGCAGTATATGAGGGTTCCAATTTCCCTCCATCCTTGCTAATAGTTATTATTATCTTTTTGAATTATTATTATGGGCATCCTAGTAGGTGTGAAGTCCCATCTCATTGTGGTTTTGATTTGCTTTTCCCTAATGGCTAATGTGGTTGACTATCTTTTCATGTGCTTTTTCAGTCTTTTATATTTTTTCTTTGAAGAAATGTCTATTCAGATCCTTTGGCCAATAGTATTCTTTTAATTGATTCTTGTGTTGTCCTTAATATGAAGTGAAACATCCCAAGTGTTTTCTGGGCCAGGATCCTAGAAATGGTCTAACTGAGGCTGTGTCCCAGGCCAACTTATTTTTTATCTTGTCAATTCAGAGGAAATAACATTTTTACTTACCATTACCCAGTTCCCAAGATATGTTGTACTTTTTGCTGGCACTGTACTTCAACAGACTCAGGGCACTAGAACTGTTCCAGGAGTTATTTGGATTACGACGAAGTGCATTTAGAGCAAATATCAGGTGGAGTCCAGAACAATCAGCAAAGTTATAAAGTTTGTCTAGAGACCTGGCTGGGAAGAAGCAGAAAAAGGCTTGTAACTTTAAAATCAATTCCAACAAAAGGAAATTATTAGCCACTACAAAAGGCTTTCTATGAGCTTCTGGCTAATTAATTCCTGCTAGGAATTATGCAGAGAGGCTTCAGAAGGATTATATTACCTTTTGGTGCAGGGTACATTTTGAAGTGATTTAGAAAGCAGCACACTCAATTCTAGACACAGGTTGCCAATTAGTAACCAAGTCTAGTCCACAGTATGTTATTGTTAACAACAACAACAACAACAACGACATGGAATTGCTAACATTTAAAAATGGGATGATACTCTTGCCAGGATGTCCAAGCCGTCTGAACTCACACCCACCGGCACATGCATGGAGTCTTCCAAGGCCTACCTTTTAGTCATAATAAAGTCTAAACCCATTCCCTCTGCTGCACCAAAGTCACCTAGTCCTGCTTTCTCTAGGAAATACCACTGTGTGCATAATAAATCTCTTAACAAAATAAATAAATAAATAAATCATAAAAATGGGATGGTATTACAAAGTCGATAGATTTCTAGCTTCTCTTGAAAAATCAGAGGATCTGACACTGTGGGTCTGCATTCCCTTATACAATGATAGGAGTAGTGTTGAGAGGCAAGGCCAGGAGATGACTGGCTGGTAAGTCTTGGAAAATTGCTCAGCCTAGCAGCACTTCAAAAAATTCACTTAATTCCACTTTCTAATATTTCTGAGAATGGAAACACCATTATTGTAAATATATTTATTGTCAGTTTGATCCCTGATACCATCAGTTCTACTCACCACGTGACCCATACCCATCCCATTCCTTCATGTCTATTGCCATTATTCTGGTTCTCACTCTCAGTTTCACTTGTATGAATTATCACAACAGTATCTATACTTGCCTATCTACTTCCAGGTTCATCTTTCTTCCAATTTCTTTGATCAGCTTCACTCCCCCCTCAAACTTTAATGGATTTTTTTAGGGTCTCCTAAGTGGCTCAGTCAGTTAAGCGTCCAACTCCTGATTTTGGCCAGGTCATGCATGATCTCAGGGATCGAGCCTTGCTGTTGAGCTCTGTGCTAACAGTGTGGAGTCTGCTTGGGATCTTCTCTCTCTGCCTCTCCCCTGCTCTCTCTCTCTCAAAATAAATAAATACATTTTAAAAAAAATTAGTGGATTTTTAAGACCTTTTTCTTCTTTAGTTCAAGGACTCTATGACTCAACCATAATTTTCTCCCTCTCCCTTCATAATTTTCAAGCTTCTCTATTGTTATCAATGAGTTCTTTGTTGGTGTCACCCAGTTCTATTTATCACAGAATCCCCTGCTGCATTAGCCTTTGCTCTAATTATTCACATTTGGCATGCCCCTTTCCCTCTTTTAAACATATCCAGATCTTATTTGTCCTTTTAGACAGTGTTTTGCAAGGTATGGATGATATGACTTTAAGTGATAAACAGATTGAAAAAAAATTTTAGGTTAATAATTATGTACAAGGATTCACCTTACTCTAGTATTCATTATCCCAGTCCCTAGAGTAGAGTTTCTCAAATGCAGTTCTGTGGAACACTAGGGGGTTTACAAAAGATGATGCAGAGTGACCAAGGTGTCCCATTAGCAATTGTTATAAGTCCTTAAGTCTTGTAAATTAGAACCATGATCATTTGGTTGAGTCCGTTATCAGTTTTTGAAGTGGGTTGGGGGGGGTTGTCATTTTTATTTTCTTACATATATGGGAAAGTATTTTTTAAGAAGCACCAAGACCAAAAACAGAAATTGTCTCATTTTAGTTAAAAATAAAATCCATGGTGGGGCTCCTTGGTGGCTCAGTCGGTTAAGCCTCCGACTTCGGCTCAGGTCAGATCTCACGTTTGTGGGTTTGAGCCCCGCGTCAGGCTCTGTGCTGACAGTTAGCTCAGAGCCTGGAGCCTACTCCTGGTTCTGTGTCTCCTTCTCTCTGCCCCTCCCCCTCTCATGCTCTGTCTCTCTCTGTATCAAAAATAAATAAAACATTAAAAAAATAAATAAAATCCATGGGAATTTATCTCTCATTTAACCCAGACTCTATAATTTTGCAACAAGAAAAAGCATAGGTTTCATATTAAAGAAATAATTATTTCTTTAATAAAGTTAATTTAATAAACAATTTTTCTTAATAACAAACTATTTAGTTTTAGCACCAAAATAACAATTTAAATTAAAATGCTTTTATAAGCCTATTAAAGTGATCATGAGGGGCAACTGGGTAGCTCAGACAGTTAACCACCAACTTTGGCTCAGGTCCTGATCTCCTGGTTCATGAGTTTGAGCCCTATGTCAGACTCTGTGCTGACAGCTCAGACCCTGGAGCCTGCTACAGATTCTGTGTCTCCCTTTCTCTTTGCTCCTCCCCTGCTGAGGCTCTGTCTCTCTCAAAAATAAATAAACATTAAAAAAAAATTTAAAAAGTGTCATGGCTCATCATCCAGAATCAAAGTCTTATCTTCCCTGGACCATACAGGAGAAACAAGGTCACATCATTTTCAATACTGCTCTTTCTTCTTCATTTATTTGGCACTCCAATTTTTGTCACAGTAACTTTATTTCATGATGTAATTAAGTTAGAATATTTGTTACCTTAAAATTAATAACTATCAATGAGTATCATTTTATTAAGAGTTTAGGGAGATCTTATGCTGTTTAGAAACAGTCTAGCTTAATCAACAATACAATAAGAACAAAAATATCTGCCATGTCATTTCCTTTAAAGATTTTACTGGAGGGGTAAATAATACCTAGTTTGATTATGTCTGATATTATCCGATTACAGTTCAGAGACTGATATTTTCATTTGCTCATCTCATTTTCCACCAAGAAACAGTGGATACACTTTATATGAATAAGACTTAGAGAGGTACAGTGATATTTTAAGATAGTTCTTGTCTTCAGAGGCTAGTGAGCATAGTAGGGGCGATTAACCTATATCCAAGAAAAACTGACATTTGAGTAGTGATGATTAGCCTTCAAGTCATGGACTTTTGCAATCCTCATGCCCTGTGACTGTGGTGGAACAGGTATTATTATTCCACATATGTTGATATAGAAGCAGAGCTTCAGACCTTTTCAACTTTACTCTGATGATCAGTAGCTTATCTGGGATATGAACCCAATATTTCTGTGCTGGCAAAAGGACTGTGTGTACACAGTGATGATTTCAATAAGATGTCTCATAAACTGTTACTAGATTTCACAGAAGGGGACTTATAGCTGGAAAGATTAATGGCAGCTTCTTGGAAGGGATGAACATTAAGAGCTGGACTTCCAACTGCATCCTAATTGGTGACTGCATTCTTCAATATGATCTCATATTGGTTCTGAGGAGATTCTCTTGCTGAATAGTATCCTCAGGGCAGCCTTCATTTCTCTGTTTCTCAGACTATAAATGAATATTTCCCAAACAAAGATAGTTAATCCAACATGTCCCAGATAATCAATGAGGAATTCCCCTACCTATGATTTGATTCTATTCATGATGAAATTATAAAACTTTTTCAAAATATTAATGATGTATTAATGATTGTCCTTAAGTATATTTCCAAACAGGATAACATTGTGAAGAGGTGAAATGAGTGTATCTTAGAACAGTGTGCAAGTTGTTTTATTGTCTACTATTTTAAACTGGCAGTAAAAATATAAAATTATTGTTTTCTATAGATAATTCGCATTGTCAGTTATTTGTCCATGTTGGAAGAATTTAGATGTTACAAGATGGGGTTATTCACCGTTTAATGCTCTCTGGGTCTCTAAAACACCAAGGATAAGAATTATCCCAATTATCTTCTTTTAAACCAAAAAGGATTTGATTACAAATGCTTATGAATCTGTGTGAATGGTTGACCAAATCACAGAGGACAGGGAAGTATTTTATGTAGGAAATTTCAAGGTTGGCCAATGAAAATATTACACAAATTTATTGCTTGTTTCTACCCATGAGATTGTGAAGATTTGGGATCTGTTTTGTTCACTGTTGCATATTCAGAACTTAGATAATGCTGGCATATAATAATTACTTAATAAATTGAAATAAATAAAAAAATAAAAAATTAAAAAGTGATCATGAAACCAATACATGTGTTTTTTAATTTTACAATTATCTTATTTGAACCTGAGCATACCACTTATTAAGAAAACAGCTTCTTTCAAAGTCTTATAAAAATTGTGTTTTAGGCTATAATTTTATTCATATAGCTTTGACATATAATTTTTATTAACCTTACTATGCAACATTTTTAGTTTACTTTCACATTGAGAACATTATTAAATTCATAAACTTTATTTAAGTAAGCCTAACAAGTCTACCTTTAGCAAAATTTTATCCTATTTTGGCTTAAACCAGTTATTTAACAAAAACATATTATGTTTGCCCTATAAATTTGCAAATTCATGAAAAGGAAAGATAGGGATGGGTTAATTTCAAGAAAGAAAGTTAACTATTTGTTTTTTCTTTTTCTTTTCAAGAAAGGTTTTCTAAAAAGTAATTTTTAGTAAAAACTATCCTTGCACTTACCATGTGTCACACACCATATTCAATTGCATACTCAATAGTATGATAGAAATTCGTGGTAAGACTTTTAGCCCTACTTGGGTAAGGTATAAAAAAATCAAGTAGGAAATTTTAAAAAGGAAAAACTGAAGTATCTTCTATCTATACCACTGACCTACACTGGAGTTGTTATCCTTTGTGGAGAAGGGAAACCTACAAAAGAATAGGCTAAGAAATTGGCTAAACAGATTCTCAGGAAAATATCACTATCTATTTAAATTAGAATTGGCAATTATTATTAGATAAAAATACCTACAACTAAATGATCTCACTGACATACAATGAGATGTCGATGTTTTTATCCAAAGTCACCCTGAAACTTGAGACTTTATTCAAGTGTTCCTCTGGTATAAAAAGTTCGAGAAAGTACTCTAGAATTAAAGAATGCATAGGAAAACAAGTATCTGAACACCAAAATATTCACTATTGAACTGAAAACTGACTTAAACATTTTTCCCACTTGGCAAAATCCTATCTAATCAAATTAATAATGTTTTTAATTTCTCAATATAATGCAAACCTGTTATAAATCTAGTGGAGAGCCAAGTTACAAGTGTGAGAAGAGGCAGGATTTTATAAAATCAATGAAAGTAATGTCTGATTACTGCTGAAATCACATACAAATCCATTAACAAATAAGGACTCAGAAGAATTAGATCAGTTACTTGAACAAGAGAAAACTCATAAGAATAACACAATAGGTTGCTCAAAAATAATTTGAATATTAAAAGATTGAGAGGTCTATTCTGAAGTCTTTTTAATACTTATGCTCATGCCAGAAAAGTTAAATTATTTTCTCAGAAAAATACTCAATATTCAATTAAATAATGCTCTGTTCATTTAAGCTGTTCATATTTACAATAACAGCTTATAATTTGTTACATTTATTTTCATAATTTTTAGTGTCGTTTATAAATCAAACTTTTGCACCAGGATTGAATGTGTATGACTAACTACTTTTAGGTAGATTGATTCTCTTACTGTGTCCTTTTTCTAGAATTAATTATCTTTACATAATGAGGATTTCCTATTTGTTTTCATGTATATTAGAAAAATATATATATCAAACACAAAAGCACATCAAACCTATGATTTCATTGATCTGATGGTTTAAGACAAGGCAAAGGCATTTGCCCAAAAGAAGATGTCAATATAGAAAAACTGTGGAGAAATAAAAATATAGATGGTTTGTTAATATAACAAACACTTAGAGCTAGAGTGCTAGAAGTTTGGGAAATATTTCCTTAAGGATAAGTTTAAGTCCCGCCTTCTTATGAAGCCATTCCTGAACACATTGATTTCCTTACAGTGACCTTGACTTTCTCTAAACACAGATGCTACACAATTTGTTAGCATGTGAGTGCCTTGTGACATCAATGGCATCATCTTACCTTGGGATTTGCCTCTTGATTTAGTCACTTTTCCAGAGTGAATGGCTTGTTTTCCCAGTTAATCTGCTAAATTCTTTAAGGATGGTTCTGTGTCTCACTATATCCTTCATAGCATCTATCTGAGAGCAATTTCCTGCCTTAAAATCATGCTGAAGTATTCTTAAAATCCAAATCTGTCTGTTGCATATAAGTGGTCTAGTAAGAAATTGAAAGGCCCAGGGGCATCTGTTTGGCTCAGTCTGTTAAGCATCTGACTCTTGATATCGGCTCAGGTCATGATCCTACAGTTCGTGAGTTTGATCCCCATGTCTAGCTCTGTGCTGACAGTGTGAAGCCTGTTTGGGACTCTCTCTCTCTCTGCCCCTCCCTCACTCATGTTCACTCTCAAAAATTAATTAATTAATTAATTTTAAAAAGTAAAAAGAAATTGAAAGGATCCAAAGAAAGATCTGTCTAATAATTATTATTGATAGCTCAGGTTATATATTCTAGAGTTTATTAGAAGATTACATATATCTAAAAAAAGATTACATATATTTGAATACAGAGCATTTAGTAGATGCTGAGCCAATGTACTCTTCCTTGGAATATCTGCTTTTGGGTTCCATCCAAGCAAGTATATACTGAAGTATGACTTTCTACTCTCTCCACCAGAGGGTGCCAATGCCTCTATGCCATCTAGCCAGGCTCCCTGGCATCTTATAAAAATAGAATTCTAAGCAGCCTTGTTTGGTAGGCAACTGCAGATGAGGAGCTGGGGCTTTGAGCTGAAAAGGAGAATAGGTTTGGGAGTCATCTATATAGTGCTGATAGTTGATGCTGTGAAAGCTCTTGGGGCTTCTGAAGGACAAAATGGCTGAGGATGGAACCTTAAGAAATGTCTGTATATAAAGATCAGGAAAAAGGGCAGAGAAGGAGGAGAACATAGAAATGTCATCTTAAGGAATCCCAAAGAAGATACTTTCAAGGAGATGTTAGTCAATGACATACATATTGATGAGAAATTAAGAATAAAACAAATAGAAAAAAAAGTCATTACAGTTAAACAGTGAGGTTAGAAACTAGATTTAGGTTGGGGTGTAAACTTAAAGAATAAGCGGTAAAGAAGAAGGAACAGATTCTGGTACATTCAACTTATTTGTTGAGGTTTTATGGCAAAAATGAGCAAAAAAACCCCAAAAGAACAAAAAACAAACAAGTTACTAGAGAAGCACCAAAGATAAGTATAAGGAAAAAAATCAAGATCCAAGAGCTCATCTTGTCAAAAAGCCATTTCTTCAATAAGGCTAACCACAGCTTTATATTATAAACAGGTAAGATCAATGAATTCACCCTAAGATATAAATGATGGTCCTCTTCCTTAGTTTCCTCAGGATTTGGTACTTTAAAAACCAAGTAGACAACAATCCAATAGAAAAAAAAATAAGACTCATTAATCTAAGCAGCTGGTGGCTGAAATTTCTAGTAGGATTCATTCATTTGTTCAATAAAAATTGACTAAGCACCTACTATAGGCACCTACTTTAAGGTTATAGCAACGAACCAAACAGAAAACATGAGTCTGAGCCCCATGAAACTCATGTTTAGTATGGTTGCCATGAGGTTCAATGGGGTAGGTAAAGCAGGGTAGGGGATTGTAGAAACAGTGGAGATGGTATATTTTAAATAAGCCTCACTGATAAGGTAACATGTAGGCAAAGGCCATATGGAAGTAAGAGAGTAAGTTAAGTGGATGTACAGGCCAAGGCCCAAGACAGGTATAGGATTGATGTATGTGAAGAACAGCAGAGAGCCCAGTGGGGCTTCCTAGAATGAATGGCAGTTGAAGGCCAGATTTTGTAGGCCCTTAAAGGCCACCGTAAATAATGATTTTGCCTTTTACCCTGAATGACAAGAAAACAATGGGTTGTGTTTTTTTGTGTTTTGTTTTCATTTGGTTTGGTTTGATTTTTTTGAGAGAGAGATCTGGGGAGGGGTAGAGGGAGAGAGAATATTAAGCAGGCTCCACCTCAGTGTAGAGCTCTACACAGGGCTCTATCTACTCATCCTGAGATCACAACCTGAGCCAAAATCAAAAGTCAGAGGCTTAACCAACTGAGCCACCCACGTGTCCCTGATAGTTTTGAATATGACCCAAATCACATTTTAAAAGCACCAAAATGGCTGTTGAGCTAAAAAGAGACTAGAGGGGGAGAATAGGGTAAAGGTGAAAATAAAGAAAGTGCTTAGGAATTTATGGTAATAATTCAGGGATAACAGTGGCTTGGATCAGGGTGGCACCAGTGGAGTAGTTGAAGTGGCTGGGTTCCTGGGATATTTTACAGGTAGAGCTGAAAATATTTGCTGAAGGGTTAGCTGTGAGGTATGAGGAAAAAAAGGAGTTAAAGAAAACTCCAAAGTTTTTGACTTGAGCAACAGATAAACTTGACATTGAAGGAGGAAGTGTGGAAGATTGGGAGAAAGAAGGAGGGGAAGGAAAAAGTTAATCAATCAATTCCTATTATAGCAAGAACCAACTATGCCATCATTGTTCAGCTCTGCTTCCACCCTCTTAAGGCATACTGGACCATTTTCCAAAGAGAAGTTATCATGTCTGCCTTTTTAGCATCCATTTCAATATCTGATATATGATAAGCCTTAATAGATATCTAACCCATTCAATGCCACCTATAATCTGTCTTGTACCATAAATACTCAATCTCAGTTATCCTTATTCACTGTAGAAAGTTCCCTCCAGATTGTGTCTATTACTCAGGCTGTTTAAATGCACTCACATAATATACCCATTGCTTTAAGTGTAAAATTTGGAGTGAATAATATGGGGTAGGTGTATCCACCAGAAGCTGGAAGAACAGAAGAATTTCTAATGGAAGTCAGAAAGAAATATGAGAGTAAAAAGCAGAATGAGGTGAACTCTTTATCAACTCTGTCTCTTGTAACTCAGAGAGAAACCATCAGTCAATGGGGAAACATTTGAATTAGTGAGTACAACCAATAAAAAGAGGAACATTTTAATTGTAGCTATTAAGAGAGAACAGTTTGAAAATTGCCTGGGAGGAAAACACAGCCATTTCACAGAGTGAAGATATCTCTAAGCTACGAGCTAATTTTAATATGAGGAGAAATGTCTCCAGTTTAGCCAGGGCAATGAAACCTTAACTAGGGTATAAAGAAATCAGCCTATATATCTATAATTTGACTGAAGCTGTTGAAGAAGAATGAGATTTGGGAAATATCTGTGAATAAAAATTATAACACTCTCAAAAGACTGTGTGATACAGACCAATTATTGTATTAATCAACTTAACTAAATTTAAAGGGAAAACTAAATTCCACTGAGTATAATGGGACCTCTGGATCCCATCAAAAGTCCATCTAAAGTGTGACAGGAAAAGAATAAAAGAGACACTGATGTTAGTAAAGAGGTTATGATTGTTTTTAAGAAATATGCCCTTAGGTAAATGATTTTAAAAGATGCAAATAATATCTCTAGAGGACAATTTAGAAATATCTATCAAAATTTAAGTGTGCATTCCCTAGACCAAGCAATCCCATGCTAGATATATATATAAATTTCCCAAAGGTATACGGAGATTATCACTGCACTTATCTTTTTAATAGCCAGTAATTGAAAACAATCCAAATGCCTATAAAATGGGGACGGTTCAATAACTTATAAAGAATCTATGTTACAGATAGAGATTCCAAATAAGGAAAAGGAGAAGGCTGGAATAAACCATGTGTTGAACTGGAACTAGAGGTATCAGTGTAACTTGCAGTTTTTAATATATGTATATATGGATAGATATAGATATATAGATGTTTATACGGGTGGTTACACACACACACACACACACACACACACACACACACACACATTTCCCCTGTCCTCTGAGGAAGCCTGGAAGCAATAACATTACAGTATCAATAAGCACACTTAGTACCCAGATCTTGGTTTCTAAATACCATTCTCTCATTTAAAAAGGCAGCGTTCTTTAAAGAAATGGTCGATTCCAGAGCTAGATCAGAGAAGATATAAGATAAGCCTAGGGGTGCCTGGGTGGGTCAGTCAGCTTCCACTTGGGTCATAATTTCACAGTTTTTGAGTTTGAGCCCCACATCAGGCTCTCTGCTGTCAGTGTGGAGCTTGCTTCAGATCCCATATCTCCCTCCCTCCCATTCTCTCTCTGCCCCTCCCCCACTCATTCTCTCTGTCTCTCTCTCTATATATATAAAATAAATAAACATTGAAAAAGATAAGCCTTTGTCTTAAAGAGTGCTTAACTTAAAAGAATACTCAAAAAGTGATGGGGGCACGTCAAAAGGTCATAGGAGCCAATCTGAATGAGCCCCCAGTGGCCAAAGCTGAGAAAATTTGAACAACAAAATGAATAATGATAGCACTGGATTATAACCCTCAGAATAAAAACAAGATCCCAAGGTCATCTTGTATGAATAAATGACTAAATAAATAAAAGGGAGTGAAGGAATGGCTCTTCCTTACAGAATACCACAATAAATATAAAAGAATGGACACAGAAAACTGCCATTAGGCAACACCTCAGTAATAATTGTTGCAATCAAGGACCATTGATGAATGCTAAAATTAGTATGTTAGAGTATGATGACAAAAAAGACTTGGGTTGTCTCAAAGTATCTTCCCTAATATAAAAGATAAAAATAGTAACTTTACAGAGTAGAACCCTGACAGACACCATCTTCCCACTGTGATCAAAATTAACCTTAGTGGCCATATTGACACAAGGTACACTGATATGAAGCCCTGAGAAGGGAAGAGCATTATTTCAGTGGTATTTTGATAAAAAATGTAAAACCTGAGTTTAATCATTAGAAAACAGACAAGCCCAATTTAAGGGACGTTCTACAAAATATATGGTGTGAACTATTCAAAAGTGAAAAAAAGAAAATCAAAAACAAAAGACTAAAAAACAATCATCGCATATGGAAAGAGACAGGATAGCTAAATGCAATGCAGTGTCCTAGATGGAATCCTAGAACAGAAAAAAGGATAATAGTGGGAAAATTGCCCAAATTTGAATAAGAGCTATAGGTTAATTAATAGCACTATATCAATATTAATTGCCTTATTTCTATATTTATACTATAGTTATGTCAAATGTTAACATTAGGGGAAGCTGGATAAAGAATATATGAAAATTCTATGAACATATGAATTGTGAAGTAATAAGGAACAGAAATGAATAAAATTGAAAAAAAATAGATAAAATCAAATAAAAAAATAGTTCTTTGAAAAAAATCAATAAACTTGACAAAACTCTCACAAACTGACCAAGAAAAATATGGAGAAAGACACAGATTACCAATATTAAGATTGAAAGAGAAGAATTAATATAAACCATATAAACATTAAACTTTTTTAGTGTTTTTTATTTATTTTTGAGAGACAGAGAGAGACAGTGTGAGCATGGGAGGGTCAGAGAGAGAGGGAGGTACATAATCTGAAGCAGGTTCCAGGCTATGAGCTAGCTGTCAGCACAGAGCCCGACGCGGGGCTTGAACCCACGAACTGTGAGATCATGACCTGAGCCAAAACTAGACACTTAACTGACTGAGCCACCCAGGCACCCCAACCATATAAACATTAAAAGGAAAATAAGATATTATGAACAACTTGTAAATTCAAGCATTTACATAAAATGGAACCATACTTTGAAAGACAGAAACTACCAAAATTTACTCAGAAAAAGTAGATTATAAGAATAGTCATACATCTAAAGAAACTGAATTCATAGTTTAAGACCTTCCAAGAAAGAACAGAGGCCCACTGATGTGAAACCAATTCCACATCAGTGAACACTTAAGGAAAAAATAATATCAGCTCAAAACAATGTCTACCAGACAATAGAAGAGAACAGTTCTCAACTAATTTTAATAGAGCAGCATTACCCTGATGCCAAAAAACAAAGAAATTATAAGAAATAAAAAATATACTCTAATATCTCTTATGAAAATGTTTTTAAAATCCTCAAGAAAATATTAACAAGTTAAATTCCAAATGTAAATATATATTAAAAAGTAACATGATCAAATAGAGTTTATGCGAGTAATGGAAGCCTGATTTAATGTTCAAAATTCAAACAATGTAATTCACAGTATCAACAGACTAAAGAAAAAAATTACTTTCATTTCAATAGATGAAGATAAAGAATTTAACAAATTCAACCACCATTCATGATTAAAAACTTTTAGAAAACTGTAAATAGAAGAGCTTTTCCTTGATAAGGGGTGTCTACAAAAAAATTTCCAACTCTTAGAGGGAGTTGGAGCTTTTCATTACTCGGTTTTTCACTGGTTGGCATGATATTAGCTGTGGGCCTTGTTAGGCAAGGGGGAAAAAAGGCATATAAATTAGAAAGGAAGAAGTAAAATTGAATTTATAGATCGCATGATCTTAAACACAGAAATCCTGAGGGCTTTACAAAAATAAAAAAAGAGTTATAACTAAGCAAATTCAGTAAAGTCTCAGAATACAAAATCAACATACAACATTCATTTGCATTTCTATACATTAACAACCTATAAAAAAAAATTAAGAAAACAATTCCATTTACATTAGCACCAAAAGGAATAAAATACTTACAATTAAATTTGACCAGGTGAAAGATTTGTGCACTGAAAACTACAAAACAACGATGAAGTAAATGTCAAAAGATACAAGTAAACGGAAGGACATTCTATGTTCTTGGACCAGAAGGATTAATATTGTTTAAACATCCATACTTCACCATATGATCTATAGATTCAATGCAATCTCCACCCAAATCCCAATGGAAAATTTTACAGAAATACAAAATACAAAAACAATCCTAAAATTAATTTGAAACTACAAAAGACTTCAAATAGCTAAAGCAATTCTGAGAGGAACAAAGTTGGAAGTATCACATCCCCTTATTTCAAAACACATTACAAAGCTACAGTAATCAAAACACTATGATACTGGCATAAAAGCAAATATAGAGACCAATAGAATAGAATAGACTGCCCAGAAATAGAACCATAAACATATGTTCAACTGATCTTTAACAAAGGGTGTCAAGAATATGCAGTGGGGAAAAGATAGTCCATTCAATAAATTAGGTTGGGAAAACTGGATATCCATATGCAAAAGAATAAAACTGGATCTTTATTTCACACTATATATAAAAATCAACTCAAAATGAATTTAAGACTTAAATGTAAAAACCAAAACCATAAAATTCATAGAAAAAAACAGGATAAATGTTGCTAGATATTGGACAGGGCAACGATTTCCTAGATATGGCATCAAAAGCACAGGCAACAAAAGCAAAATAGACAGATTATATCAAACTAAAAAGCTTCTGTACAGCAAAAGAAAAAATTAACAATATGAAAAGGCAACCTCCAAGGGGAAATAATATTTTCAGACCATATATAGTATATAAGAGGTTAATATACAAAATAAATAAGGCAATCTTATAACTCAGTAGCAAACAAACCACAAGTAACTCAATTTAAAAATGGGCAAAGGACCTGAATACACATTTCTCCAAAGAAGACATACGAATGGCCAAAAGGTATATGAAAAGGTGTGCAACATCACTAGTCATCAGGGAAATGCAAATCAAAACCACAATTAGCTGTCACCTCACACCTATTAAAATAACCATTGTCAAAAAACAAAGGAGAAATGTTGGGAAGAATGTGGAGAAAAGGGAACCCTTGTACACTTTTGGTGGGAATGTAAATTGGTGCAGTCACTATGGAAAACAATATGGAAGTCCCTTAAAAAATTAAAAATAGAATTACCAGGGCACCTGGGTGGCACAGTCAGTTAAACACCCAGTTCTTGATTTCAGCTCAGGTTACAGTCTCACGGTTTGTGGGTTCAAGCCCTGCATCAGGCTCCATGCTGACACTGTGGAGTCTGTTTGGAATTCTCTCTTTGCCTCTCCCCCATTTATGTGCACAGTTGTGTACATGCGCTCTCTCTCTCAAAAATAAATAAATAAACTTTAAAAAATAGAATTACCATTTGATCTAGCAATTTCGCTTTTGGATACATATCCAAAGGAATTGAAATCTGGGCCTCAGAGAGACATCTGCACTCTCACCTTCATTATAGCATTATGCACAATAGCCAAGATATGGAAACAAACCTAAATATCCATCAATAGCTAAATAGGTAAAGTAAATGTGGTATACAGATACAAGGGAATATTATTTAGCCTTTAAAAAGAAGGAAATTCTGCCATTGTAAGGCTGAAAAATACTCCATTGTATGCTTACACGACATTTTCTTTTTGTTTTTCAGGAAGCATTTTATTGTTGCTCCAAGGTTAGGAATTTTCACCGACAAAGAATCAACACTTTCAGGAAATTTCCCACAAAGGCTTCCTGGGCTTCTGAATCTTGGTTTTCACAAATGTATCAGCATATTTCTCTCCAACACAAACAATCATTGCACCCATAATTGACGGATCAGTCTTAACTTCCAATTTTGGCCTTTACTTAGGAAGGTCTTCAGTGCTGTTTTTAATTTGTAAAGAGTGGCTTCATCTAAAGGAGGTGCAGTGGTAACTGTGCAAGGGGCTTCTCCAGGGTGGATGCTTATCATGGTTGACAAGGCAGAAATGACCCCAGGGATCGTGTTCGAGAGATCATTATCAGCAAGCAAATTGACCAGGTTGGATGTGAGGGGGATATAACCTCCATTTTGCTGTCATGTCATTTAGGCTTTTCACTTTCACTGAATGCTTTGTGCAGGATTTCATAATGGAAGCAGTCATTTTGGGTTCCTTCAAGATAGTGCTCCCAACAATTCCCTTTTTACTTTTTCCATTTACTCTGTTTAGAAGCAGCAGAATAAATAGCAGTGGCATATAGACCTTTGATACCATATATCTGAACATGTTGTCTCACAAGTTTGGCAAACAGCCTGACCACAGATGTACTATACTAAAGTATCACACCTGCAGGGAAAGCCCAAAAAGTGCTGGATGGCCATCTTCTTTGGGCAGCTATAGGTCCTTATACCACCTTTTCTTTACTCATTTAACTGTCGATGGATATTTAGGTTGCTAGAATAGATGAATCTGGAGGACAGTATGCTAAATGAAAAGAAAAAAAATACTATATGATCTCACTTATACGTGCAATCTAAAACAGTCAAACAAGGGCATTTGGGGGGCTCAGTTGGTTAAGTGTTAGACTGGCTCAGGTCATGATCTCATGGTTCATGTTGGCCTCTGTGCTGACAGCTCAGAACCTGGAACCTCTTCAGATTTTGTGTCTCCCTCTCTCTCTGCCCCTCCTTTTATCTCTTTCTCTCTCAAATATATATAAACATTAAAAACATTTTTTAAATAAAAAATAAGACAAACAGAAACAGAGAGTATAATGGTGGTTACCAGGGGTTGTGGAAAAGATAAAGGGGAAGTGTTAATCAAAGAGTACAAAGTTTCAGTTATGCAAGATAAATAAGTTCTGGAGGTCTACTGTATGACATAGGACCACTGATTAACAGTATTGTATACTTAAAATTTTGCTAAGAGGGAAGATCTTATGTTAAGTGCTCTTACCACTAAAAGACAAACAAACAACCCCTCTTCCCAAAGCTAAGGGGGTGGATAAAACTTTTTGAGATAATAAATAAGATAATGCCACTAATAGTGATGATGGTTTCATGGGTATATACTTATCTCTAAACACATAAAGTTATATACATCAAATATCTATATCTTTTTATGTCATTTATACCTCAATAGAATGTCTTAATAAAATCCCTTTATTAACATGACATTTAATGGTGAAAGACTGAATGCTATGTTGCTTGCAGTAACAATAAATAAGAAACAACTTAAGTGACCATCAGTGAGAACTGATTAGTAATTTAAAGCAAATGAACTAGAGCTACATGTATTAGAAGGGATAAATCTCAAAAACATAAGCAGAATAAAAAAGTAAGTTGCAGAATGATATATATTGTCAAAATATACAAATAACATCATATATTCATTATGGAAATACATTGTAGCATATACAACATATTATGTATATATGTGTACATATATCTCTACATATATAGATATACATACATCTGTGTGTATCATGTATACAGTATAAGTAAAATAAAAATGTGGACAAATATAAGTTTAAAATTCAGTGCTTAGCGGTTACCTATGTGTTGAGATGTAGGGCAGTGGGACTGGAAAGGAACACTCAGGTGGCTTTAACTATATGAGAGGTTTTCTTTTTAAAAAAAAAAGGTGTGAAGCAAGTATGTCCATATGTAAAGACTTCTCAATCTTAACAAAGATAGTTATTGGTGGGCAGGTGGTATTTATTTAATTATTCTCTATACACTTTTTGTGTAGTTTGTTTTTTTCCTAATAAAATTACTAAAAAAAAAAAAGGCTTAGCATACTTATTTTAACGAAAAATGTGCTCTAGAGAGGGGCTAACATAAGGGCTGGCAGAAACGTAAGGAGAAGGAGACTATTGCTTTTCATCATAAGCAACGGCACTATTTGATTTGTATCCTTGTTGATTTACAACGATAATAAAAAGATTTAATTTTTTCTTTATTTTAGAGAGAGGGAGAGAGAGAATAAATGCTAGCGGGAAAGGGGCAGGGAGAGAGAGAGGGAAAGAGAATTCCAGGCAGATTCCATGCTCAGTGCAAAACCCAAACTGAACTCGGCTGTGAGATCGTGACCTGGGCTAAAATCAAGAGTCAGAGGCTTAACTGACTGAGCCACCCAGACACCCCTAATAAAAGGATTTTTATTTGTTTTAATGAAAGCGGCCTTTTACTGCAAAAGTTTGAGGGCCACTTTACAGATTCTGAACCCCTGGATGCCTTCATCTTACTTGGTGTTCTCGAGACTAGCTGTGCAGCGCCCAGCACAGCGTGTAGTAAGTACATATGTACTGCTTGTTGCATTTTATTTCCTAAAGATTGTAGTCCACTCTGATCTCTGTTTTCTAATCACTGGTAACAAATTTGCTCCTTAGATACACCATTTAACTCTCCGGTACTTCAGATTCCTTATTTTTCAAATGTCAATAATAATAATACCTGTCTTGCCTACTTCCCAAGGCTATTTTAAATTTCAAACAAGAAAATGGTATCAATTTTCTTGAAAAGTATAAAGCATATTTGAGTTGAAAAAATGTAGACCACTGAAAGACTTGGAAGAATTCTCAAGAAATCATACCATCCCATTAATATCCATAGTCTAACCTCTTCCAGAACATGTCTGTAACCATAAAAAAACACACCTTATTTCCATATATGTGTCTTGAAACCTCTAAATATGGTTTCTTGTTCTGGTGGAGTGGAGGTGGCAGTTATGATTTTGGTTAGTCAGATTATGAAAATTGGCTTCTTTAGTCATGAAAAACTATTTTCTTAGGAAGATATTTCTTAAGATGCCATGATGACACACTAACCAGTTTTTTGGAAAAGGTCCCACAGAGTCAGTGATAAATCTTCCTATACGGCAGTAAGAAGTACAACACTTCTTACTTGACTTAAAACCATTTTGGCTCTAGGGCAGACCCAGCTCTCCCGTGAGGGAAGGGTGGGGATGCTAAAATATTCAGGAAAAAGAAATGATTATACAGAGATATGGGGCATCCTTCCAAAGATTGTGATCCTAATGGGGGACAACAAAGAGCTGATCCAGAGAAGGAGGGAGAAGTTAATGGAAAAGGTCACCAAATACTTGTTGGCACTGATTTAGTCACTTGGGTATTGAGTGTAATCAATGATGAGACATGGTCCTTGCTTGCAAGGAATTTATAGGCTGTGATATAGTGACTTGGATACAACCAGCAGATTATCAACATGGAACGGAATAATGAGACAGAAACATATGCACTAGTCATGTTGGTCACATACAAAAGCCACACTTGTATATTGCATTATTTTTCTTTTGGATGTAAAGGTGGAACATTGTTGCTAAGCTTGAAGAGTCTGTCCAGAAATGGCA
Organism: Suricata suricatta; assembly: GCF_006229205.1. Lineage (NCBI taxonomy): Eukaryota > Metazoa > Chordata > Mammalia > Carnivora > Herpestidae > Suricata > Suricata suricatta. The sequence continues at coordinate 157,637,022 of NC_043701.1, forward strand.
TGGATAGATAAATCCCTTTGCCAAAGCCACTGAAACAGTGATGGTACACACACTCGATGATCTCTCAAGTGCCCAGGAGAAGCTCAGTGCGACTCTCATGGATACAGGCTCTCAGTTTATAATTTTGTTGTGTTCCAAAGACTCATTTATCAGTTAGCTGTGAGAAATTTGGCATATATTTTCATGTGAAAACAAAACCATAAATGGGGTCATTTTTTAGACAGGCCAGGATAGGTTGTACAAACCGATTATAAGTAAAAAATTATAATTATAATGGTATAGTAGAGTCCGATTCCTGTGTGTACAGCCTATGCATGTGTATTTGTATATTCTGAATTTGAATTGGAGATGTCAGGATTCCCTTTCCCTGGAAACAGCCCCTCAGACACTTTCATCTGCTAGTATTGAACATGAGGATTTGCTAATCTGAAGTAATGATTCTGTGTGAATGTGTGTGTGAGCCATGAAATATGTCACTCAGAAATTCTGCTATAGGGAGTATAACTGATTAGCTGCTCCAGCTGCTGTCCTTCTGTATTCACAATTGTGTTCATGCTGAGCATCAATTTCCCATGAGCTATTTTTCCCTGTCAGTTACTAAACATGGCGTTCAAAAGTACTAAAGCATGCCCATTCCAGAAAGTTGCAGGACTCCTACAAATAAATTTGGCCCAAGGATTTCCCATCAGCATGACAAAATCTTTTTTTGGACCTGTGTTGTAGTCTAAGACTATGTGTGCCCTACTCTTCCCATCCTCTCTCTGCAGACATTTAGGCTCTCTTCCACTTTTAAAACTCCCCTACTTCCAATCTCTGGCATATCTGATCTTATCTTTGTGTCTGCTTCTTGACATACTCAAACTACTGCAAATGAGAATGAGAAAGGTCCAAGTAAGATGGGGCATTGGGACTGGCTCATTCACCACCTTGTGAGAGAAGAAGAATACTATCTTGAGTGTAGGATGTGGGCGTTAAAGATTTCATAGGTGGTGACATGAGACAAGAGCTGTTTCTAAAGGCACACTCATATCCTGTGGTGGAAGAGCAAACAAAGCTGAATAGAAAACTGAAGGTCAGTTCATCACAGGCCTTCATAGAGACATTTGAATGCTTAATCAAGACAGGTGTGTTATCACATCAGGGCCCAGAATTGAAAAAACAGTACCCTGAAATAGGGGTGAGGGATATCTGAATTGAGGCCCAGATATTGGAGCTGAATATGCCTCTGAGGCCCCAGAGCTTAAAAGGCGGTCCACTCTTCCCCAATAAGAGGTTGCACTTGCTCTGTGTTGCAAGACACTGGAGAAATCTCTCCCTTTAAGACAGCAGTTTTCCTCCTCAGAAGCTGCCCTATCTTCTCTCCTGGCTGAAAGGCTGATGACTGGACTGAAGCCCAGCATTACCCAGTTAAGGAAATGAAGAGACTGTATAGTCCAGGAGTTGAGAGCATTAGCTAGCATGTATCAGCGGGAACCAGGACTGTACTCCTGGGATTAAATTTTGAGGATGGCCGATCAAAAGGACCAGAGTGTAAGACTGGATAATCAAGAATTCATTAACATGGGGGTGTTTTCTTGGAACATAGGATTAAGACCCCAGCAAGGATTCTGAGAATGGTGCAAATTCACTGCTAAGATAACATGTAGAAGCCTAGAAAGAGTAATGCCTGTGTTGAGCAGAGTAGAAATGCCTCAGTTGCCCTGGCAGAGAGTAAAAGGAGGAATAAAAAAGACTGAGGGAAGTGGCCATGCTAGAATGGATATATTATTAAAGCGGGAAGACCTACCAGAGGAGTAGAGTCCATAGAAGAAGGCAAAGGACACTATTCCACCAAGGCCATTAGAAATGTGCTGGTGGGAAAAAAATATGCCAATGAGAGGGGTACAGCATCACTAATAAGTTCAGTGGTGGCTGTTAGCCACAGGTCAGGTTTGGGTTTGTCAGTAGCCATGAAGTTGGGTTGATGGGGGCCAAAGGACTAGAGCCCAAGTGGTTGTATTTTAATTACAAAAACCTAAAAAGTTAAATTATGATAATGGACAGCAAGGTTAGGGGGCAGCCAAGAGGACCTAATCAGCAGGGAACTGCAAAGATTGTTAATAAAGCATGGCATGCCCATCCCTAAGATGGGCAGCCAACAAGAATGTTATTTAAATATCTACAACCACAAAAAGACAAAATGGATGAGCAGGAAGTTGAGGATGATTGCCCCAAATGAAAAGTTCTTAACCCTTTCCTAGTTGTTGGTCCTGAGCCAATTTTTAGATCCAGAATCTGCGGACTGATGACATGATCAGATCTTTAGGAAGAAACTGTAGCATCATGTAATGATTCTTCTTCCCCCCCAAAAAAAGTACCTACAGCAATTTACTCAGATAAATGTACACTGAAGAAAAGAAAGCACCCACACATTTTGAGGGATATTTAGTACAGAGCTGAGTGGACAGTGATACCTGGAAACAGGATGTCAACATGGCCCTCAATTAGAATGGAGTTATGAAGGTCAGGTAATAAATGGAGTCCTAAAATTGTGCCTAATGCAAACAAGATTATCTTTTATTGACTGACTTGATTTGATTTACTATAAGAACAAGTATGGAAAATTAAGAGAAAGGCTCTATCCCTTGGACCTGGCTACAGAAATTAATCTTCCATGTGTAAATTCTAGAGGCAAAAATATTATTAGCAATAAGTGTTGACTATGAGGCTGTAACTATGAATAGAAATTTATTAGACACCAGAGGTTTCTAGGAAAAATGAAAATTGCAAGGACAGTCCTTCTATTAGGCTGCAGTAAGCTAATGATAACAGTGAATTATTATGATTGATTAAGGAAGATCTATTTCTGCTTCTTGTGGAGACCCTTAACTGCTCTCTATTTATAAGCTTACTTTTGGTGGCCTGTTCCTGAGCCAGAAGTATAAGAACCTTCACCCAGAGTGAAGGCTATTCTGTATGTAAGAAGTATTAAATTCAGTAGACACAGCAAGAATCTATTCCTTTACAATTTAATTATTTTTCTACTATAATATTATTTCCTTATATTTTCTTGGAGTTTTTAAAAAATGAGACTCTAGGCTTTTAAAATTCTGCAACTTAGAACCTGTAGGTTCATGGAGATACCAGAATTACCAATGCATCAATGAGTACGACATTAATAGAGAATAAGAGGCCCAATTCTTAGATTAGCTCTTTGTTTCTGAAACAGTCCACACGGGTAGAGAGAACTGGCTTTTACACAGTGTTTAAAGACAACTATCCCAATTATTCTGGTCCTGACACTTTTAGGATACACAGTAATGACCTCCCTTTGTAATTTTAATCCCCTGCTCTAAACTCTACTCTGTTTATGGAAATTTCAGATCAGATAATCCTTATAAGACTTCAAACATCTCCTTTGGAAAAAGATATTTTGGCAATATGTATCAAAAATTTTAAAAATGCATGTACCGTTTGACTCAGAAACTCTACTTCTAAATATTTTCTCTGAGGAATTTACAGAACTGAATTCCAACTGCATAAGAATGTTCATCACAGCTTTGTTTAATAGCAGAGAGAAAGAGAGAGTGAGAATGGATAAATTTTCATAATAGAGGAAATGAGTAAATAAATCTTTATCACTGATTCAATAAATGCACTATAGAAAAATGTGTTTTGACACAGCAAATTGTTAATATTGCTAAGTAAAAAATAAGTTATAAAACAAAAAATATAATACTTTTGTTTTTAAAAAATCCCTAAATCAATATTTATGTGCTTTTTAAAGATTTCTGCCTTTGGATAGGAGGGCCCAAGATGGTGGAGCAGCATGGAAGTTTTCTGTTTCTCTCATCCCTGAATTGCAGCTAGATCAACACCAAACCATCTTGCACACCTAGAAAATTGATCTGAGGACTAACAGAACAATCTACATAACTTGACCCACAGAACTCAACAGGTACATGGCATGGAAAGGTGATCTGGGGGAGAGAGAAGCCGTGAAGGGTAGGGAGCTATTTTTGCTTACAGAGAGAGGACAGAGATGGGGGAGAATACAGGAAAAGCACTCCCCCACCCCCAAAAGGAGCTAGAGAGAAAGAGAAAGAGTGGAAACACCCATAAGGGACTGAACAAGAATGGGAGAAAGGAGAAAGGGGATGATTTCAATACCATTAGGACTGTGTAAACAGGAGAGCACAGAGTCAGAAACTCCAAAGCTCCATACCTGGAGGAGCTCTGGTGGGAAGGGCAAATCCTGAGGAGCAGACAGTGAGGTCTTAGGGGTCCTCGGACCACACGGGGAGAGGCATTCCACGGCTGAGAGGACATTTGTTAGAGATTGTGCAGCCTCCCCACAGGCAAAGGTCCTGGCAGACCCCAGAAAACAGTATGTTTGCTGGTGTTGGAACAAGGACGCTGGGGGGGGGGGCGGGCAGTGAAGCCTGGTGCTAGATGTGTGTTGTGATTTTCCATAATCCCTGAAATGCTGCTGCTACAGGATCGCAGGAACTGTTTCTGGGGCAGGCTGCACCTGGCTTCAGTCTCTGGGCATCTGCAGCACCATGGTCCTGCGAAGATTCCTGTGGGCAGGCTGGCACTGGTCATTGCTCCATGAGACCCTCCCTAGGGGGTTGAAGTGGGTCAAAGCCACGGAGCCCTCAGAAGTAAGGGGTTTAGAAACACAGACTCATCTGAGATATAATTCAAAAGGGAGGTGCTGCCTGGAAGTCTGTTGGCTTAATCATGGACAGCATGGAAGTGGGGAGTGGATGGAAGCCAAAGACAAAGGAGGGGTGCTTGAATGCCAGTGGGGAGAGCTCAGAACTCTGATGCTAGAGACTGGGTAGCTGAGTGACACCATTTTCACCTCTCCCGCTGATGTGCATACACATGTACACATGCCACAATGATCCACCCCTGTAAGCTAAGCAGCACCATCTAGTGGAGAATGGAGCTTTTACACAAGCCCCTTACAACTGCACCAACCATGCTCCAGAGGAACATAAGTCTCTCTACTTGGTTTACGGACTATGAAGTGCTTCACAGTTTGACTTCTAGAGGAAACTGGGTGTAATTTCAATTGCATTTCATTGTGTTCGCTGGTCCATTTATTCAATCTTTTTTCTTTTTCCTTTCTTTTCTTATTCTTGAATATAGAAAGAAAAAGTTATTTTTATTTTTCATTTTTATGAAAAGATTTTAAATTTTTATACTATAGTTTTTTATTATTGTAATCTTAAATTCTATATTACTTTAATCATTTCATTTTATTCTATTTATTGTATTCATTTTTTAAAATTTTCAAATGCTTCCCTATATTTTTTCCTTTTATTCCCTTTTCTTTCCCATTTTTCTCTGTTCTACCAAGCTTCTTTCAACAACCAGACCAAAACACATGTAGGATCTAGCATCCATTATTTGATTTCTTTGTGTTGTTTTCAATTTTTTTATTTAATTTTTTATTTTATTAATTTTTTTCTTCCTCCAAAATGATGAAATGAAGGAATTCACCCCAAAAGAAAGAATAGAAAGAAATGACAGCCAGGTAATTAATCAACACAGATACAAGAAAGATGTCTAAACCAGAATTTAGAATCACTATAATAAGAATACTAGCTAGAGTTGAAAAAAGCGTAGCATCCCTTTCTATGGAGATAAGAGAAGTAAAATCTAGTCAGGATGAAATTAAAAAATGCTATATTTGAGATGCAATCTCAAATAGATGCCACAATGACAAGGATGGATGAAGCAGAGCAGCAAACCAGTGATAAAGAGGACAAACTTATGGAGACTAGTGAAGCAGAAAATAAGAGGGAAATTAAGGCAAAAGAGCATGATATAAGAATTAGAGAACTCAGTGACTCATTAAAAAGGGACAACATCTGAATCATAGGGGTCCCAGAAGATGAAAAGGAAGAAAAAGGAGTAGAAGGTTTATGGGAGCAAATCATAGCAGAAAACTTTCATAACCTGGGAAAAGACACAGATATCAAAATCCGGGAAGCACATAGAACTCCCATTAGATTCAACAAAAACTGACCATCAACAAGGCATATCATAGTAAAATTCACAAAATACACAGACAAGGAAAGAATCACGAAAGCAGCAAGGGAAAAAAGTCCTTAACCTATAAAGGAAGAAAGATCAGGTTCCCAGCAGACCTATCCACAGAAACATGGTAGGCTAGAAAGGAGTGGCAGGATATATTCAATGTGCTCTGAATTGAAAAATATATGGCCAAGAATTCTTTATCCAGCAAGGCTCTCATTCAAAATAGAAAAAAAGATAAAGGATTTCCCAGACAAAAACTAAAGGAGTTCATGACCACTAAACCAGCCCTGCAAGAAATTTTAAGGGGGACTCTTTGAGGGGAGAAAAGATGAAACAAAGCAACAAAGACTAGTAAGAACCAGAGAACACAACCAGGAACTCCAACTCTACAGTAAATATAATGGCAATAAATTCATATCTTTCAGTACTCACTCCTAATGTCAATGGACTAAATGCTCCAATCAAAAGACATAGGAAAACAGAATGGATAAGAAAACAAGATCCATCTATATGCTGTTTACAAGAGACCCATTTTAGACCTAAAGACACCTTCAGATTGAGAGTAAGGGGATGGATAGCCATCTGTCATGCTAATGGTCACCACAGGAAAGCTAGAATAACCATACTTATATGAGACAATTTAGGTTTGAAAATACAGAATGTAACAAGAGATGAAGAAGGGCATTGTATCATAATTAAGGGGACTATCCACCAAGAAGACCTAACAATTGTCAACATTTATGCCCCAATGTGAAACACCCAAATACATAAATCAATTAATCACAAACACAAAGAAACTCATTGACAATAATACCATAATAGTAGGAGACTTCAACACCCCACTTACATCAATGGACAGAACATCTAAGCAGAAAATCAACAAGGAAACCATGGCTTTGAATGATACACTGGATGGGATGGACTTAGATATAGTCAAAACATTTCATCCTGAAGCAGCAGAATACACATTCTTCTTGAGTACACATGGAGCATTCTCCAGAATAGATAGCATACTGGAACACAAATAAGCCCTCAACAAGTACAAAAAGATCGAGATCATACTGTGCATATTTTCAGACTACAATGCTATCTATAACTCAAAATCAACCACAAGAAAAAATTTAGAAGGGCAACAAATACTTGGAGATTAAAGAACATCCTATGAAAGAACAAATGGGTTAACCAAGAAATTGAAGAGGAAATTAAAAAGTACATGGAAGACAATGAAAATGATAACACCACAGCCCAAAACCTCTGGGATGCAGCAAAGGCAGTCATAAGAGGGAAATTAATAGCAATCCAGGCCTTCCTAAAGAAGTAAGAAAGGTCTGAGGTAACCTAACCTTACCCTTTAAAGAACTGGAAAAAGAACAGCAAATAAAACCCAAAACCAGCAGAAGGTGGGAAATAATAGATTAGAGCAGAAATCAATGCTATTGGAATAATACTATAGAACAAATCCATGAAACAAGGAGCTGATCCTTTGAAATAATTGACAAAATTGATAACCCCCTAGCCAGTTTCATCAAAAAGAAAAAGTAAAGGGCCCAAATAAATAAAATCAAGAATGAAAGAGGAGAGGGGCCTGGATGGCTCAGTCAGTTAAGCATCCGACTTTGGCCCAGATCATAATCTCGCAGTTTGTGAGTTCAAGCCCCATGTCAGGTTCTGTGCTGACAGCTCAGAGCCTGGAGCCTGTTTTGGATTCTGTGTCACACCCTCTCTCTGCCCTTCCCCAGGTCATGCTCTGTCTCTGTCTCTCAATAACAATAAATGTTTAAAAAAAATGAAAGAGAAGAGATCACAACCAACATTGCAGAAATACAAACAATAATAGAATATTATGAGCAATTATATGCCAATCAATTGGGGAATCTGGAAGAAATGAACAAATATCTAAAAACATACAAACTAACAAAACTGACACAGGAAGAAATAGAAAATTTAAACAGACCAATAACAGTAAAGAAATTGAATCAGTTAAAAATCTCCCAAAAACAAGAGTCCAGGACTGGATGGCTTTCCAGGGGAAGTCTACCAAACATTTAAAGAAGATTTAATACCTATTCTTTTTAACATGTTCCAAATAATAGAAATGGAAGGAAAACTTCCAAACTTATTCTATAAGACCAGCATTACCTTGACTCCAAAACCAAAGACCCCACTAAAAAGAAGAACACAGACCAATTTCACTGATGAACATGGATGCAAAAATTCTCAACAAGATAAAAGCAGACCAAATCCAACAATACATTAAAAGAATTATTCACCACAACCAAGTGGGATTTATACCTGTAATGCATGGCCGGTTCAATATCTGCAAAACAATCAATGTGATTCATCATATCAATAAAAGAAAGGACAAGAACCACAAGATCCTCTCAGTAGATGCAGAGAAATCATTTGATAAAATACAGCATCCTTTCTTGATAAAAACCCTTAAAAACAGACACATAGACCTGGGCCCATATATGTATGGCCAATTAATTTTTGACAAAGCAGAAAAGAGTATCTGATGGAAAAAAGACTGCCTCTTTAGCAGGTAGTGCTGGGAGAACTGGACAGCAACATGCAGAAGAATGAAACTAGACCACTTTCTTATACCATACACAAAAATTAACTCAAAGTGGCTGAAGGACCTGAATGTGAGACAGGAAACCATCAAAACCCTCGACGAGAAAGTAGGAAACAACCTCCTTGACTTCCACTGCAGCAATTTCCTATTCGACACATCCCCAAAGGCAAGGGAAATGAAAGCAAAACTGAACTCTTGGGACTTCATCAAGATAAAAAGCTTCTGCACTGCAAAGGAAACAATCAAGAAAACTAATAGGCAACCGACAGAATGGGAAAAGATACTTGCAAAAGACAAATCAGATAAAGGGCTAGTATCGAAAATATACAAGGAACTCACCAAACTTAATACCCACAAAACAAATAACCCAGTGAAGAAATGGGCAGAAGATATGAACAGACACTTCTCCAAAGAGGACATCCAGATGGCCTACAGGCACATGAAACAATGCTCAACATCACTCATCATCAGAGAAACACAAATCAAAACCACACTGAGATACCACCTCATGCCAGCCAGAGTGGCTAAAATGAACAAATCAAGAGACTATAGATGCTGGCGAGGGTGTGGAGAAATCGGCACCCTCCTACACTGTTGGTAGCAATGTAAACTGATGCAGCCGCTCTGGAAAACAGTGTGGAGGTTCCTCAAAAAACTAT
>NC_043701.1:157646385-157728912 GCF_006229205.1 Suricata suricatta
GACTATTGAATACTGAAAACGAACTGAGGGTTGAAGGGGAAGGGGGAGGGGAGAAAAGAAGTGGTGGGGATGGAGGAGGGCACTTGTGGGGAAGAGCACTGGGTGTTGTATGGAAACCAATTTGACAATAAACTACTTTTAAAAAATGGGATGGTTGAAGCTTTGTGTTCTAATAACATTATTAATTTATTGTTTGTCCTCTATATTATAGTTTTCTTCTGCCTCACAATAAAACTTTTTTTTAAAACTCTATGTCAAGCCTCAATAAAATCCTTGTTGCATTAGGAAAACAACTGGAAAATTCCTTATGAAGATCCCTATCCTTTCTTTTCCTTTGTCACATCCCCTTTTTATTCCTTATGCTATAGTTACATTTAACTGCTTGTACTTCCTTGAGGCATAGGTTCTCTCAATGCCACCAAAATTTCTTGCTGGGTGGTCTAAATCAAGAGAAATGTGATATAGCCCTTTATGCCATAGGGATGCCTAATACAAGCATATTAGACACAAAAACACCCAGAACCAAATATAATTACATACAGGGGGTCAGGTCATCAGGATTCTGCTTCCAGGATGACTACTAGGGCAAGTCCCTTATCTTCACTGACCCTCAGTTTGCTCATCTATAAAAGGCAGTTGGTTAAATGAGAGGATGTCTAATGTCCATCTGCTCTCTGCCCTCACTGTCCATGAATCTAAGAAATTGCCTATAGAAATCACAAGAGAATTCATGTGATATATTCTGGTGTAGAAGAGGGTTTCCTCTTAAGAGGAATCATCTCAAAGAAGTTATAAAAATCAAATAAAGAATAAAGTTCCAAGTCACAGTCAAGTTTAATGGACTTCACTGATGTTATATCAGAAATCCAAAATGTGTCATCTTTCAGATTTATATAAAATTACATATGAAAATCTAAATAATATGGTGAAATAGATAGATGTTAACTGAGAGGTGAATTTTAAGCTGCAGTAGGAAATTTAGCTCAATTTTGGTTACTGGACAGAAAATGGATCCAGGGGGCAGTGATTAAATGCACAGAAATGAATGTAGCCCATGAAGGAGAAAAATTCACTTCTTAGTATCTCATTTTCCCTCATCTGTTAGATGCAGACATCAATCATGAAAATCTCTTGAGGAAGATCAGTGCCTGAAATCACTAACACAGGAATACCTTGAAATTATTCAATCTCTCCCTCTCTCTCTCCTAAAAGACTCAGAGTTCCTTCCGCACATTGAAACCGACCCACGGGTGGGGTAGAATCACTTGTAATAAAGCTAGAGGAAAAAGTACTGCCATATCATTCAACTCATTCAATATGGGCAGTTGGAACACAAATGCGGGAAGGGTACTGCTTTCCACAGTTCCAGTCTTTTATTGAGTGGGAGACTTCAGTAAAGTAGTAACACTACTAGTAGTACTTCTAGTAGTAATTCTAAAAAAATAATTATCTTGAAGTTCAAACCATTGGAGTTATCTTAGAAAGTTGTTGTTTGTTTTTTTTTTTGTTTTGTTTTGTTTTGTTTTTTTACCAAGAAGCTGATCTGAATTGTTTGTTCTGTGCAGAATACTGGTGGTATTTTGATCGGGATTGCATAGAATGTGTAGATTGCTTTGGCTATTATCAAAATTTTTAATAATATTTGTTCTTCCAATCTATAAGCATGAAATGTTTTTCCAGTTCTTTCTGTCTTCTTCAATTTCCTTCATAAGCTTTCTATAGTTTCCAGTGTATAGATCTTTCACTTTTTTGGTTAGGCTTATTCCTAGGTAGGTATTTTATGGTTTTTGGTGCAATTGTAAATGGGACCTATTCCTTGATTTCTCTTTCTGCTGTTTCATTATTGGTGTATAGAAATGTAACCAATTTATGTACAATTGATTTTATATCCTGCAACTTTTGAATTCATATATCAGTTCTAGCAATTTTTTGGGAGTTTTCCACATAGGGTATCATGTCCTCTGTGAAGAGTGAAAGTCTGACTTCTTCCTTGCCAATTTGGATGCCTTTTACTTGTTTTTGTTGTCTGATTGCTAGGGTTAGAACTTCCAACACTACATTGAACAACAGTGGTGAGAGAAGACACTGCTGTTGTGTTTCTGACCTTAGTGGGGAAACTCAGTTTTTCCCCATAAGGATGATATTTGCTATGGGTCTTTTGTATATGGCCTTTACGATCTTGAGGTATGACCCTTCTATCCCTACTTTCTTAAGGGTTTTTATCAAGAAAGAATGCTGTATTTTATCAAATGCTTTTTCTGCATCCATTGAGAGGATCATGTAGTTCTTGTCCTTTCTTTTATTAATGTGGTGTATCATGATTTGCAGATTTAAAAAAATTTTTTTTTAATTTTTGAGAGACAGAGACAGCACGAGCAGGGGAGGGTCAGAGAGAGAGGAAGGCACAGAATCCGAAGATAGGCTCCAAGCTCTGAGCTGGCTGTCAACACAGAACCCAAATTGGAGCTCGAACCCACAAACCATGAAATCATGACCTGAGCCAAAGCTGGACACTTAACCGACTGAGCCACCCAGGTGCCCCTGATTTGTAGATATTGAACCACCTTTGCAGCCCAGGAATAAATCCTACTTGATCATGGAATAATTCCTTTAATGTATTGTTGGATTTGGTTTGCTAGTCTCTTGTTGAGAACTTATGCATCCATGTTCATCAGTGAAATTGGTCTGTAGTTCTTTTTGGTGGGGTCTTTGGTTTTGGAGTCAAGGTAATGCTGGACTCATAGAATAAGTTTGGAAGTTTTCCTTCCATTTCTATTATTTGGAACATCTTAAAAAGAATAGGTATTAACTCTTCTTTAAATGTTTGGTAGACTTCCTCTGTGAAGCAATCTGGCCCTGGACTCTTGTTTTGGGGAGATTTTTGATTACTGATTCAATTTCTTTACTGTTTAAATTTTCTATTTCTTCCTGTTTCAGTTTTATTAGTTTATATGTTTCTAGGAATTTGTTCATTTCTTCCAGATTGCCCAATTGATTGGCATATAATTGTTCATGATATTTTCTTATTATTGTTTGTATTTCTGCATTGTTGGTTGCGATTTCTCTCTTTTTTTAAAACTTTTTAAATGTTTTATAATTTATTTTGAGAGAGAGAGACAGAGTGTGAGTGGGAAAGGGCAGAGAGAGACGGTGAGACACAGAATCCAAAGCAGGCTCCAGGCTCTGAGCTGTCAGCACAGAGCCTGACGTGAGGCTGGAATTCACAAACTGTGAGATCATGACCTGAAGTCAGATGCCTAACTGACTAAGCTACCCAGGTGCCCCTGATTTCTCCTCTCTCATTCATGATTTTATTTATTTGGATCCTTTCCTTTTTCTTTTTGATCAAACTGGCTAGGGGTTTATCGATTTTGTTATTTCTTTCAAAGAACCAGCTCATGGTTTCTTGATCTGTTCTACTGTTTGTTTTATTTTTATATCATTGATGTCTACTCTAATCTTTATTATTCCCCTTCTTCTGTTGGTTTTGAGCTTTCTTTGCTGTTCTTTTTCCAGATCCTTTAGGTGTAAGGTTAGGCTGTATATTTGAGACATTCCTTCCTTCTTTAGGTAGGCCTGGATTGCTATATACTTTGCTATTATGGCTGTCTTTGCTGCATCCCAGAGGTTTTAGACTGTCATGTTTTCATTTTTATTGGTTTTCATGTACTTTTAGATTTCCTCTTTAATTTCTTGGTTAACTCATTCATTATTTAGTAAGATGTTCTTTAATCTCCAAGCATTCATGGTCTTTCCAAATCTTTTGTAGTTGATTTCAGGTTTCATAATGTTGTGATCTGAAAATATGCATGGTATGATATCAAGCTTTTTATACTTGTTGAGGGGTGGTTTGTGACTCAGTATGTAATATATTCTGGAGAATGTTCCATGTGCACTCAAGAAGAATGTATATTCTGCTGCTTTAGGATGCAATATTCTGAACATATCTGTTAAATTCATCCCATCCAATGTATCATTCAAAGCCATTGTTTTCTTCTTGATTTTCTGCTTAGATGATCTGTCCATTCCTGTAAGTGGAGTGTTAAAGTACCCTACTGTTAAATTATTATTACATTGAGTTTCTTTCCAAAATTTTGTATAGAACCAGAAAAAAACCCTGACTGGCCAGAGTAATGTTGAAAAAGAAAACCAAAGCTGGAGGCATCACAATTCCAGACTTCAAGCTGTATTACAAAGCTGTAACCATCAAGACAGTATGGTACTGGCACAAAAACAGACACTTAGATCAATGGAACAGAACAAAGAACCCAGAAATGGACCCAAAAATGTATGGCCAATTAATCTTCAACAAAGCAGGAAATAATATCCAATGGAAAAAAGACAGTCTCTTCAGAAAATGGTATCAGGGAAACTAGACAGCAACATGCAGAAGAATGAAACTGGACCACTTTCGTACACCACACATAAAAATAAATCCAAATTGGATGAAAGACCTAAATGTAAGACAGGAAACCATCAAAATCCTAGAGGAGAAAACAGGCAACAACCTCTTGGATCATGGCTTTAGAAACTTCTTACTTGACATGCCCCTGGAGGCAAGGGAAACAAAAGCAAAAATTGAACTATTGGGACCTCATCAAGATAAAACGTCTTCTGCACAGCAAAGGAAACAATCAATAAGAGTAAAAGGCAACCTGATGGAGTGAAAGAAGATATTTGCAAATGACAAATTGGATAAAGAGTTAGTACCCAAAATCTATAAAGGGCCTATTAAACTCAACACCCATAAAACAAATAATCCAGTGAAGAAATGGGCAAAAGACATGAACAGACACTTTTCCAAAGAAGACATCCAGATGGCTAACAGACACATCACTCATCATTAGGGAAATACAAATCAAAACTGCAATGAGATACCACCTAATTAACACCTGTCAGAATGGCTAACATTAGCAACTCAAGAAACAAGGGATGTTGGCAAGAATTCAGAGAAAGGGGACCACTTTTGACCGCTGGGGGGAATGCAAACTGGTGCAGCCATTCTGGAAAGCAGTATGGAGGTTCAAAAAAATTAAAAATAGAGCTACCCTTTGAGCCAGCAATTGCACTACTAGGTATTTATCCAAAGGATACAAAAATGCTGATGGGGGTACCTGGGTATCTCAGTTGGTTAAGCATCTGACTTTGGCTCAGGTCACGATCTCATGGTTCATGGGTTTAAGCCCTAGCTCGGGCTCTGTGCTGACAGCCCAGAGCTTGAAGCCTGCTTTGGATTCTGTGTCTCCCTACTTTGCTCATGGTCTGTCTCTCTTTCACTCTCAAAGATAAATAAACATTTTAAAAAGTTTTAAATGCTGATTTGAAGGGCACATGCACCCCAATACTTATAGCAGCACTATCAACAATAGCCAAATTATAGAAAGAGCCCAAATGTCCATCAACTGATAAACACACACACACATGATGTATGTATACACACACACACACACACACACACACACACACACACACACACACTGGAATATATTACTCAGCGATCATAAAGGATGAAATCTCTCCATTTGCAACAATGTGGATAGAACTAGAATATAGTATGCTAAGTGAAATAAGTCAGTCAGAGAAAGATAAATATCACATGATTTCATTCATATGTGAAATTTAAGAAAGAAAACAGATGAACATGTGGAAATGAAGGAAAAATAAGGTAAAAACAGAGGGAGAGGCAAACCATAAGAGACTCTTAAATACAGAGAACAGAATTGATAGTTGCTGGGTGGGGGAATGGGCTAAAGGGGTGATGGGCATTAAGGAAGGCACTTGTTGGGATGAGCACTGGGTGTTATATGTAAGTGATGAATCACTAAACTCTACTCCTGAAACTATTATTACACCCTATGTTAACTAACTTAGTTTTAAATAAAATAAAATAAAAAATAAGCTGACATGAAAGGATAGGGAGTTTTTTGACTTGGAACAGACTTACCAGACAGCTAAACATTAGTTGCAAGCATGGATGACTTTCTATAAGGCATTTTTTTCCTCCTTTAAGTTGGAGCCCTCTGTGCATTTTTTTTAATTACATAAAATTAAAATTGTTTCCTTCAGAAGAACAAAAGTAAGAAAGAGAGCGAGAGAGAAAGAGGGAGAAACAAAAGATACAGAAAGGCAAATTTAGAAAACAGGTTCTGAGAACTGTTTACAAAGTACTTAGTAAACAGGTGATACCTTCTTTCTTAAAAATTAGAGGCATATAATAATTTAAGAGCTGAAAGAACCTTGCAAAATGCTAATATAGGTAATGAAACCATCGTCAAGCACAAAGCATAGAAAATCTCTAAACTCACTGAAAAATAGGTGTTTATCAATTAGTGCTGACAATGATTAATAAATAGCTAAATTTTTATTGGAAAGTTATTTCATTTGTACTAAAATATTTACATTTTTTCAATATTGCTTCTTATTATAACTTTTGAGATGGGTAAATAATAGTCACTGGTGGGAAAAATCATAG
The DNA here is from genome assembly GCF_006229205.1 of Suricata suricatta. NCBI lineage: Eukaryota > Metazoa > Chordata > Mammalia > Carnivora > Herpestidae > Suricata > Suricata suricatta. The sequence continues at coordinate 157,652,858 of NC_043701.1, forward strand.
ATATATGGTAACAATTGGGTTTCTTATATAAATAAAAATATTTTTAAATAAAGCATACATCAATACAATTTTTGCTTTAGAACTTTCACCCAGCTGTGGCATGGAAGATGGACTGGGGACTGGAAAGTGGGTTAGGGCTAGGGATAGAAATAGAATATAGGATATTACTGCAATACTATAGAGAAGAGTTAGACTTTTGATTGTTTAGATATAGCAAATGAAAGAAGAACATAAGATAAATGCATGTTTTCAACAGGAGAAGAATTATGAGTAAAAATACATTTGAAACATCTTGAAATAAAGTAAAAATTCTGGAAAAGTTCCTTCAGGTCTTTATTCAAATGTCACTTTTTCAGTGAAGCCTTCTGTAGCAGAAAACAAAATGGCATGATCACCACATCATTTCCTTCTTATAGGCAGACAGGAAGGCATTTCCTAGCTTCTCTTATAGTTAAGGGTGGGAACACATGACTTAGTTTTGTAAATGAGAATGTGAGCAGGAGTGATGTGTTACTTCCAGGCCAAAGCACATATTGACTACTGATCTCCCTCTATCCGTCTCTACCCTTACAAGCTATATGTCAGTGTGGTAGCATCAAAATATGGAGGAAGATGGAATCCTGAATTGCTGGATAGACTAATGAATCACTTATATCAGACTTCCTATGAACAAAATCTAAACTTTTGTTGGGCTAACCCACTGATATTTATATTTGTTACTACAGTACAGCATAGACTACTTTGATTAATATACCTTCCCTGGCTACCATATCTAAAATTTTCTAATCCCATCTCCACAGAAAAACCCAACATACACATACACAATTCCCATCCTTCTTTCTTTCTTTTAGCACTAATCACTCTATAATTTATAATGAATTTTATATGTTTATCTTATTTATTATCTCTCTCCCCCAGTGGAATGCCCTCCATGAGGGCTGGGTATGTTTATGTGTGTTTGCTTCATTGTTACATCCCTAGTGATACAGTGTTTGGAACATGGTAGGCACTCAAGAGATATTTGTTGGATGAATGAATAGAAAGTCAAGTTTAGTTCTGTCTGGAAAACAGTCAGACTTTCAAGTAGAGAGATAATAAGATGCAGCTATGAATTCAAGTATGTAAGACCCATCCACAGACACATACTGGGGACACATTAACATATTCGGAGGAGGTCATAGATGAAGTCATAGATATGAATTCTTTCAGAGATAAGTGTTGCAGGTTGGGTTTTTCAAGAGCAGAAGCTGAGACAGTCTGGATATTTATTAAAGATCAATACCGTTGAAAGAAAAAGAAGTAAGTGGATTGGACAGAGAAAGACGTTAAACTACAGTGCAAGCTGAAAATGCCTCAGCCAACCTGATGGGGAGCTCTGAAGCCAATACTGCCTGTCAGAGCTGTCCTGCGTCAGACCAAAATGATTGGGCCTTATACTCCCACTTCATTCAGTCACTTATGTGAACTTCCCTGAGAAGGGCTGACCCTGAGTGAGGAGAATCCTAAAGCAGCTGACAGCTGGAGGATGTCTGCTGACCTCACTTCCCAAATCTAGGTGACAAGTACTTCTTTGAAGGGAAATCTGAGCAGTGTATCTCCATATAATACCATGAATGTGAAAAGAAGAAGAGGCTAATGGTTAAGATTGCCAGATTTAACAAATACAAATACAAATAATGCTACTTCATTAATATAAATCTGTCCTGTGTAGTATTTGGGGCATACTTATGCTAACAAATTATTGGTTGTTTATTTGAATTTCAAATTTTAACTGAGTGTTCTGTATTTCTCTGACACCTCTATACTAAAGACTGAGTCTTAGGTAAGGCCACAATTGTCAGGAGAGAAGTAGGTAGAATTGTGATGAAGAGAGAAGGGGAAGTCACAGAATGATCCAAGAACCAAAATGAAGTAATAGTAATGAGATATAAAGGAGGTGATTTTTAAAATAATAGGATGATGACAGAATAGAGAACCTTGAAAAGTGGGGAAGATAAATAAAGGAAGATAAAGACTGAAAATTACTTCAGTGACTCAGAGACTAGGGATAAAAAAGCTTCACAGAAGAATGAACTCCAGTGTCAAATGACACAGAAAAGGAGAACACAGCTTAAATATCTGTGAGGCAGGGGGGTGGGTGGGTACCACTGACTGTGAGGGATGTCAAATTGGATGTGGTAGGTCATGCCTTGCCACAAGATGGCACTCATAGTTCCTTTTTTTCCCCTGAGTTTCTATCAAACATTCTGCAAATTTTTTATGGTCATAGAACAAAAAGAATATCTTATGTTTCACAACTTCACATATAGCTTATGTTTCATGTTCTATCATTTTCCCACAGCTTGTCATTGTTTTCCCTTTAGAATATGAAGACATAATGAATATTGGAATTCACTGGGGGAGTTGGAGGGGGCAGGCATTAGAACTTGGAGGAGGGAGCAAATGTAATGCTATCGCAGATACTCGGTACAAAGCCTTAACAGAAGGCTGTTTGATTTGGTAATCAGATAACGATTGAACTTCAAGAAAACTAATACTGTTAGAAATGGAACCAGACTCTCTGGTGTTGAGCATTGACAGTGTGCTGTGACAGTAGACAGACTATGTGGTTAGTGCATCTGCTGTGAAAGATAGAAAGGAAACCAGGGATTTTTTTCCTTGTAAGTAATTCCTTCTCAAATAGGGGTTTGTTTGCCTTATTCATACATTTCAAATATTTTACCAAAACACCTTTTAAATGGCCTCACACCACAACATCTCTACAGCACAAATGCATTTGTGTTGCAGAGATACTTCTACTTAACTAAACAATTCCATTGGTCCCCCAGTATTATAGCACTCATTTCTTTTCAAAATAATTTCATAACCTATTTCTCATCTTATATTGCTCATAGAATGAATAGAGGCCTAGAGAGGTCATAAGCTTTGCCTCACATGTCACAGAAAGACAGAAAAATAGCCATGGACCAGTTTTCTGATGCCTAATTCCATACCCCTTCATGTGATTTCTAGTTTAAGTTCTCCACTTAACCTAATTTTATTTTTTCCGGCATGCATAATATGAAAATGGCTCTTAGAAATTACCCTGTTTTGACTATTTTCCATGCATCTCAGATAGGTAATAGTTAAAACTTACCTGTCTCCAGAATAGTGTGGGAAAAAATATGTTCAATATTGTCTCTGCTTTTTACAAAGCTGAGTATAACCTTAAGTTGAACCTAAAAGAAGATCTTATAAATTAATGTACCATTAAAGAGAGAAAAACCTTGTGCCTGTTGTTTTGGATATATAAGGGCTTCTGCTAAAAATAGCTCAACCACACAATTCAAAACAGTTTTCTTTTCAGCCAGTAAGTCCAATCATTAGCCATTTGTTTTTATCTTTTTTTTATCATCAAGGTAAAAAACATTATCAGTGTCTCTAGTTGTGTAAAAATCTGTGTTGATCCCTTTAAACGTAAAGAAGAATGACATGAAGACAGTGTTAGCTTTGTTTCTCCCATTCACCTCCTCCACTCAAAACAGAGAAATGAGTAGAGGGGCTTCTATAGCTAATTCACCAATAACTCCATATAAGCCAAACAAAAGAAAACTTCAAACTTGTTTTGTGGCTAGGCCTCCATGGGGGAATAGCCTTTTTACTGAATTGGAAAGAATAAAGGGTATTTTTGAACTCACAAGTGTCTGAAAACATCATGTCTGCAAAGTGCGGTTGGCATTTTTATGTATTTAAAAGAGTCTAATGAAGCCCAGCTCCTTACAAATTCCAACAAAAAATGAAAAATGGGAAATGGTTCCTGCCACCCAGGGGTCAGAGTGGTGGTTCCTACCCCAACCAACTGTACAAAGGAGACCTGTCATTTATAGATAACTCCAAAGGCTTGCATTAGCAGGAACACCATGAAGACTGGCCCTTACCCAAAGAATTTACTCAGAGAGACATTTAATATGGATTAAATACAGCCTCAAAGAGAAGAGCTTTGAAGAAGGGCTTTGAAAAGGTCGGAAGAAGATGAAATGAGGAATGTTGTTATTTAGTGCCTTTATTAAACAAATGCTTGCCTTAGCTCTTCTCCAGTGTGTCTCAAGATGTGGCAAAGTAATAATGACATGCCCACTTCACAGACAAAAAAAAAAAAGTAACTGGAATGTAAAATCTTTCATTAGGATGGGCCCTCAGGCCAATGGGTTATTCTCAAAGTATTTGAAGGCCCTATTTCCACCAGCCTGGAGTCCCCTCCTCTCTCTGGGACATATCAACATGCTTCGCAAATATTCCAGGATAGTCTGGATTTCAGACATTCTCCCCTGTCATACCAAGTAAGTTTGGAAATTATTCTCCCTAATCCTTACATCATGTCCTAGCTCCTCAGACCTTTGCTATAGGTAGTAAGTAACCAATGACTGCTACCATTATAGCAGATAGCAGAGAGCACTTTAGGTGTTCTTATCTTTTGAAGTCATGGACACTTTTTAGTATAAAATCAACTGGGCTAATGGTGTTAAATAAATTTTGTAGTTATACAAAACATCACTCCTTACAATTGATTTCTTTTTCTTCTGCTATTCATCTCTTGTCTTTGTACATAAAAATTCATTCATCCATTTGACAAATATTACTGGGCACCTGCTGTGTGTCAGGTATCATTATAGACAATGGGTTTATAGCAAGCTAAGATAGACTAATTCCCTGCTTTCAAATACATAGGAAAAGAAGAATGGGAGTAAGGGAGATGACGGGTAGTAAACAAGATAAATTCAGATAGTGAGAAGTTCTATGAAGACAAGAAATCAGATTAATGTAAGTGAGACCAGGTGGAGAACGACTTTTGTGTGAGTAGTCAGAGACTCTGCCTTGAGGTGAAGTCAGGCAGTATCACATTTGAGGCGGGGCCAACAATACACAGATCTGGAAAGATAATGTTACAGGCAGAAAAAAATGCCAAGTATAAAAGTTTTGAGGCAGAACAAGTTTGAAATTTTTGAGGAACAAATGAGAGACAAGATGAACCCTAAAGAAAGGTAGCGGGAGGTAGTTCATGAGTTATAAGAGATCCAAGAGGCAGACTGGGACTGCTAAATCATGGAGAAGTTATACATGAAAGATCTCCAAAACTGTGACGTGCTTTTTAGCATTCCTAAAAGTTTTAGTTTTTTAGTGTTTTTCCTAAGATCAGGGATAATTGTGAAAGTACAATGATCAAAATCTAAAAAATTTCACTAACATACCCAATAACTATCAAAATCAGAAAATAACATTAATTTAATCTTATTATCTGGTTTACAAACTTTACTTAAATTTTCCTCATGGTCCCCCAAAATGTTCCTTGTAGAAATTTTATACATTTAACCCAGGATCACATATTTCACTTAATTTTCATGATTCTTTAGTCTCCTTTAATCTGGAACTGTTCCTCATTCTTTCTTTGCCATTCATGACATTGATATTTTTAAAAAGTACCAGCCATTTGCTTCATAGTATGTCCTTAAGTTTAGGTTTGTCTGATGTTTCCTTGAGATTAGATTCAGCTTATGCAGGTGATGAAATTTATTCTTTTTGATGTAGTATAAAAGGAGGTACACAACATCAGTTTGTTCCATTACTAATATGCAGTGGAGAAAGGATGAAAAAATGTATTTTTGCTAGGGAAAGATCAATGTATATTCATGTTTTAGATGGCAGCAAAAATACAATGTCAATTCTAAAAACAGAAGTATAATGTAGACAAATTCTGAATTAAATGCAAATTCAAGAAGGCTTTCCTCACTTGCTCAAACCCTGAATAGAAGGCCTTTAGGAAAAACCTCAGAAGTCACTAAAACATTAAGAAGAAAAAGATGGAAAACAGAATGTGAGTTATTAATATGGACAGAGATATGTTCACAAACTTCCAATAAATAAAAATAACTGTGATTTTGACTATAAACCTATACAGTTTAAATGAAACAGACTAAATATTTAGGTAAATAAATAGGTGGCTCTTACATAATAAGCAATGGGAAAAGGAGTTGTTGAGAGCACATATGAAACTGAAATGAGTGCACATCAGTGGCAATTACAAGGGTCTTCATTGTAATGTACCTTCCCTTGGAGCATGATGTAGTGTAGTATATTTATTTTGCCATAAATACTAGCTAAAAGCAAACAAAATGATAGGTGTGGTTTGAAATTTTGTCACTAGGAATGATGGAGAATAAAAAGACCAGCAAATCCAAAGCCTGCACATAAAATAGAAGGAAATAGAGCGGGTAGGGAAGGAGCAAGAAGTTCTGCAACATGAATTTAATGAGACCACTGGATCATGAGGCATGAAGTATGGTCAATCTCTGGTTTTAGTTTTCTTTATCAGTGTCTAGCTTTAAATATGGTATCCATAAATCAAGCCCTCTATATGACCTAGCATGTACAACAGGACTGCTACTTCCCTTTTTATTTCTATGCCTCTATATGTGCCAAGGTTACCATCAAACCTAATCTGTAGAATTTTAGAGATGAAGAAGAACCAAGACTGTCATTCAGTTCAGTTCTCTTAGTTTTCAAATGAGAAAAAATTAAGTGATTAAAGTTAACAGACTTGCTAAAAGTTACCCAACATTGACACTGCTAGAGAGCAGACAGTTCAGGTTTGGAGCCCTAGAATGCTGGCAAAGAAGTCATTAAAACCTCGCTATGGATACAACCCCACTGATTTTTCAAATAAGTAGACTGTCATGTGACTGTTGCATAACATGTAGTTTGTATCCCTAACTCTCAGAAATGCTGTTGCCCCAGAAAAGATGTTGCATACATTTAAATTTGCCTTTAAAGAATCTTAATTTTTAAAAAGCTTTTGACTATGGAAAATTTCAAACATATATGAAGTAAATAGAATATAATGAATACCCATGTACCCATAACCTAGCTTTAATATTTTCCAAATCCTGCCATTCTTTTTCTTTATTGTAGTAAAATACATGCGGTATAAAAATTATCATTTTAACCATTTTTAGCTGTGCAGTTCAATGGCATTCAGTACATTCATGTGTGGTATCTGCCATTCTTATATCAGCTAAATCTCCACCCACTCCCCACCTATCAATTCCACGATCATGAGAATCTCACTTTTTTAATAATCTAATACCTCAATTTCCATCCAAATTCACATGTGACTTTATTGTTCAAATCCTCAATTCCCTCTTCATGAGTGTCATAACACCTCTCTCTCTCTCAAAGTTGCGGTAAAGTTTAAAGAAAGGACCATAACATCATATAAGAGGCACTTAGTAACTGTTCATTCATCCTCTTATTCATATGATATGGCTGTTCCCAAAGAAACTGTGCTGATAACACAATGGAATCCACTTCATTATTGTGATGACTCTCAATTTTATTTGTATTTTCTTGGCATTTATTTATTGTTCCTTGTACCTTACTTAGGTAGGACCTATAAACCTAATTACGTTTTTAATATGATAATCTTTGTAGAAAAGTAATGAAGTTCTCTATACCTTAGTGATAGTATTTAACTATAATAGTAATAAAACAAGGTCCAGTAGCCTAAGTGAGGAGTTTCTCAACTACTGCAGCCACTTATTCAAGTGTATTGATGAGCAAACCAAAAACACCCTGACTTCACCTTAATAAATGAGTTAGTGTGGGGGACATAGGAAAGCATTGACTCCCGTCTCTGGGTCACTGCTCTGACTAGATTCCCTGGTCTCTGGAAGATTCTTCTTAGTTTCACTTTATCCTTCTGTATACTACATGCAGAGATATTTTAAGACATATTCCTAAGTCTTGAGTTCTTTTACAAACTCTAGTAGATAACTCATTTATGTAGTTTTAGTCCACATCTCTACAGGAGCTGTTCTAAAATCAACATCTTTAACCAACAGTTCTCTGACTCCAAGAATCTTACAAACTCATTATCATCCCCCCAAACTATTTTTCCCTCACAGAAATCCTCTGTTTATATTGATGGGACCATCACCCTCTTGGTTATCCTGTCTAAAACTAGAGGCTCATCCTTCATTTTTTAAATCCTTCATCCCCTATACCAAATTCAACTCCAAAGAAGAGTGATTCTTCCTTAGAAATATCTCTTTTATTTGCTCCACAATCTTCCCAACTCCACTAGTAGGGTACATTACAATTTTCTCAAGATAATTAATGCAACAGCTCATGTGGTCAATCAAATACAATTGATTTGTATTTGTTTATGTATAATGTTTAGTGAATGTTTAGTCAAGAAACCAGAATTTTGACCTCTTCTAGAAATTAAGTGAGAATCAAGCAGCCCTTCAACTAACATTTAGGGAAGCTTAAAAAGACATATATCCCTTTTTTGAGCCAGAAAAAAAACCAAAGTTCTCTTTATTAGTAAAGCATGTTATTTTATATAGGTCTGAATAATGCAAACAGCTGATAATCTTCAGAGAAATCACACCAACAAAATCTGAGTGCAATCTGGGTGCTCTCAAATACAGCTCACATTTCCCTAATTTTGCAGTCTCTATATAAAAACCTATATTCCTATTATTATATTTAGAGAGACCCTCAAAGGTGCCATAAAGTTCCAGTCTTGATAATCTTCAATTAGTGTCCTAGCTACATGGCTCTGAAGTTCCAGTTTACTAGCTTAACTTGAAATATAGAGTTTATCTTAACTGGGAACATTTATCTCTAATGACTGGTTTCCATTCCAGGTTCCCAGCTATACAAAACAGCTAACTTCCAGATTTTAGTTTTCTGCTTAGTTTTTCTTTTGCAATCCAGTATAATCCAGATATCTACCTTCCCAGGTGACTCTTTTATCAGAGAATATCCCAACTGACACTTACTCTGCTGTTCTAGGGCTCCAACTTTTGATAACATGCATGCACAGATACACTTACAAATATATCCACTATGGCTGCATTTATTTAGTAAAATCTTAGACATAATTTTAATGTCTATTTATAAGTGAAAATGAGAGTGGGTGAATGTATAAATAAAACAAAATTGCCATGAGTTGTTAATTGCTAAATTGAATGATGGGTTCATTATACAATCCTTTCTGGGTTTTTTTGCATATATTTAAATTTTTTCCATAAATGTTAAAAATTAAATTACAGAACTACTATAAATATATGCATCACTAGAAAGAATTAACACTGATTGATCTGTACTCACAGAAATAGGAATATGATATCTGCTAAGTGAAAAAGAACAACTTAATAAATAATAAGTACAATATGACTCCATTGTGAGGTTTTGAAAGGTCTCTGTGCCTTATGAGTATATATGTTTGCATAGACAGAGACCCACCATATTGACAGCTAACCCTGGGAATTGGATGGGAAAGAAGTAAATGACCTTGTTTTACTCTATATATTGCAATAAGGTTTGAATTTTTACCAGCATTATGAATGTAAAAAATAAAGAAAAGAATAATATTAATAAATAATATTAATATCTAAAATACTTAGTGCTAGAGAGACTGTGAAGCTTATATTCTTGGGGTATTGACTACTAAGAAATACTGAAGGTATATGACTACACTTCAAAGCACGCTACCATAGTAAGGGTAAAATCTATTTATCTGACCTCCTCTCTCAAGGCATTGACTTTAATTAAGTGCTTTTCCGACAAACCTTATCTGGGACTGCCTTCTGTTACTTCCTGGCAAGCTTTAACTTAATTCTTTGATCTTTCCTTGTTATAGGCAGAACAGATGGAAGAAAACCATAAAAGATTTTCTTGCCCTTTAGTTGGGTCCAAATTCATAATTTTCTTCAAAATCATGATTGAAATCAATTTGTGTTTCCATGGCAGCCAGTAGCTACTAACTTTCAGCTTGGCCCAAAGATACTCCTATTACTTTCTTATTTTTACCAAGAGATATGTACCTCTCCTTTAATTTGTACCTGCTAATTCTCATAACCTTCCCATACTATTTTCCCTGCCATTCACTGCCTCTGCACATGTCTGAGTTCTGTGCTTTCCTCTATCACAGCACTTGTCATTTTATACGGAAACTGGTTACTAGTCTGCCTCCTCTGTGAGACTGTAAGGTGGATCCAGGTTTTGCAGGACCTGAAACAAGTACAACATAGGGAGCTTTCTTCAAGAATATAAATTATAAATAAAAAACTATATATGAATGTATATTTATTTAGAATGAAATAAGAAATCACAATAGATTGTTAAACTTTAGAGATTAAGATCTCTCTCTTCTGAAACTTCTTTAGACAAATTTGCTAGAAAAGCTTACATAGAAACACATCTGGTTGGAACCTGGTTTCCTGTCCCATTACAAGCACTCACAAGGGCCTGTGCAAGTGACGCATCTCAAAGTCTAAGCTTTATTAGTTTCGCCTTAAACCTGTGTCTGGCATCCTCATTGATATTTCTCAGCAATCAGCCTAGTGACTTATACATACAAAATATAGTTATAATACATGAAAGCAGGGGATTAATCCTTGTTTTACCAAATCCCTGACACAAACCTTTCAATGACCTCTCATTACTCTTAAGACTACCACATAATCTAGCTCTTGCCTTCCTCTTCAATAGCCTCTTGCACTACTGTCCCCAACAAAATTAGCCTTCTCTTACTGCCTATGGATAGGTCCCTCTGTCTAAACCCCTCATCTTATCTCCTACCTCAGTTCAAGTGCTACTCTGTTAAGGAAGACTTCCAGCCTATGTTAAATCTCCCAGTTATCTCATTCATGGATTCTCTACTTTCAAAACACTTTCCATAATTAAAATTATAGAAGTGAGTAAAAAGCAGTTTAATATCTGCTTTGCTACTGGAAGACAGAAGTCACAGTGTTTGTTTTTTCATCCCCCCCCCCCCAGTTTACCACAATTCTGTGTACATAGTAGGTGTTCAAAACATATTTGTAGAATTAAGAAATGAATGAGAATGAATGCTTAAGAGAATACAATTCTTAGTATATATTGAAAGAAATGCAATGTCTAAGTTCAAAGATATCCACTGGCCAAAGGGAACAAGGAAAATTGTGTGATAATAGCTAATATTAATTACCTGCTGCATGCTAGGTTCTGCAGTAAACTCTTTTGAAAAAATTTTTTTTATGTTTTTAAATTTATTTTTGAGAGACAGAGAGAGACAGTGTGAGCAGGGGAGGGTCAGAGAGAGAGGGAGATACAGAATCTGAAGCAGGCTCCAGGCTCTGAACCGTCAGCACAGAGCCTAATGTGGGGCTCAAACCCACGAACTGTGAGATCATGACCTGAGCTGAAGCTGGACGCTTAAATGACTGAGCCACCCAAGTGCCCCTGCAGTAAACTCTTTAAATGTAGTTGTCTCATTTGATCCTCAGAACAACCTTATAAACAAGTAGATATTAGAATCAGCTTATTAATTCCTACAAAAATCCTGCTGGATTTTGACTGGTATTGCATTCATTCTACAGATCACTCTACACATCAGATTGACATCTTAACAACAATGAATATTGTAAACCATGAGAACACAGCAAGTATCTCAACTTATTCAGATATTCTTTGATCTATTTTATCACTGGTTTGTAGCTTTTAGCATGCAGCTATTACACATATTACATTAGAATTATACCTAACAGTTATATGGCTTGGGTCACTGCTGTAAATAATACTATTTTTAAAATTTCAATTTCCTATTTTTCATTGCTGGGATATAGAAATACAGGTTTTTTTTTTAATTAACCTTGTATTTGTAACCTTGTTAAACACTCTTATCACTTCCAGTAATATTTTTGTGGGTTCTTTGGAATTTTCTGTACAATCATGTTCTCTGTGAATACAGATAATTTTACTTATTCTTTTTCAATCTGGATGGCTTTTATTTCTGTTTCTTATTTATTGTTCTATTGGGCAGAAGTGGTTAAAATGAACATCTTTGCTTTGTTCTTTATGAAAGAGGAAAACATTTAGTCTTCCATGGCTAACCATACAGTGGGTTTTTTGCACATGCTCTTTATCAGGTTGAGGAAATTCTCTTGCATTCCTAGTTTGCTGAAGTTTTCATCATTTATGATGTTGAATTTTGTTGAATGCTTTTTCTACATCTGTTGAGATAATCACATAGTCTTCCTTGCTTTTTAAAATTTTAATTCTAGTAAACACATGGTATTGCATTTGTTTTGAAAGTATAATATAGTAATTCAATAATTCAATAATTTTATACATTACTCAGTGCTCATCATGATAAATGTACTCTTAATCCCCTTTACCTGTTTCACCCATCTTCCCAACCACCTCCCCCCTGGTAACCATCAGTTTGTTCTCTATAGTTAAGAGTCTGCTTCTTGGTTTGTCTTCTTTTTTTCTTTGTTTGTTTTGTTTCTTATGTTCCACATATGGGTAAAATCATATGGTATTTGTCTTTAGATAAGATATTTCAGTTAGCACTAGATTCTCTAGCTCCATCCTTATTGTTGCAAATGGCAAGATCTCATTCTTTTTATGGCTGAATAATATTCCATTGTTTATATGCACCATATCTTCTTTATACATTCCTATATCAGTGAACACTTGGGCCAGTTACATAATTTGGTTATTGTAAGGAATGCCGCAATAAATTTAGAGGTGCATATATCTTTTGGAATTAGTGTTTTCTTTTTTGAGGGGTAAATACCCACAGAGGAAATTACTGAATCATGTGGTAGTTCTATTTATAATTTTTAAGGAACCTCGACACTGTATTCCTCAGTGGCTACACCAAAGTTATACCGTGTATCTTTTCTGACCACAATGCTGTGAAACTAGAAATCGATCACAAGAAAAAATCTGGAAAAAAAAACACAAATACAAGGAGATTAAATAATATGCTAGTAGACAATGAATAAGTCAACCAAGAAATCAAATAGGAAATCAAGAAATAAATGGAGACGGGGCACCTGGGTAGCTCAGTTGGTTAAGCATCTGTCTTCAGCTCAGGTCACCATCTCATGGTTTGTTGGTTCAGGCCTCTTGTTGGGTTCTGTGCTGACAGCTCAGAACCTGGAACCTGCTTCGAATTCTGTGTCTCCCTCTCTTCCTCTGCCCCTGCCCTGATCACACTGTCTCTCTCTGTCTCTCAAAAATAAATAAATGTTAAAAAATTAAAAAAAAAAAAGAAATACATGGAGACAAATGAAAATGAAAACACAGTGGCCTAAAATCTTTGGAATGCAGCAAAAGCAGTTCTAAACGGGAAATTCACAGAAATACGGGTCTACCTCAAGAAGCATGAAAATTTTCAAATAAAAAGCCTTACACTTAAAGGAGCTAGAAAAAAGAACACACGCACACACGTGCGCACGTGCGCACACACGTGCGCGCACACACACACAGAACAAAACCAGTAGAAAGAAGGAAATAATGAAGATTAGAGAAAAAAGAAAGGAATTAGAAACTACTATGTATATATAAAACAGATCGATGAAGCCAGGATCTGGTTTGTTGCAAAGATCAACAAAATTGACACACTTTTAGGCAGAATCATAGAGAGAGAGAGAGAGAGGACTCATTAACAAATGAAATCAGAAATTAAAGAAAAGAAAAAACTACCCACACCAGAGAAATACAAAGGATTATAAGAGAATATTATAAAAAAATTATATGCTGCTAATTGGACAACTAGAAAAAAATGGATAAATTCCTAGAAATATAAAACGACCCAAAACTTAATCAGGAAAGAACATAAATTTTTAACAGACTGATTCAATGAAATCTGTACTTTTATTTTCTTGCAATGGTTTTGCTTGGTCTGTATTGAGGTAATACTAGTCTCATAAAATAAGTTGAAAAATAGTTTCTCCTCTTTTATTTTTATTGAAGAGTGGTTTATTATTGGTATTATTTCTTTCTTATATGTTTGGTAAAATCTGCGATTGAAGCAATATGGGCCCACAATTCTCTTTGTTGAAAGGTTTTTAAAAATTATATTTCTTTCTTGATAAATGCAGGGTTATTTCTTCTTGACTGAATATTGGTAGCTTAGGTCTTTTAATAACTTGGTATATTCATCTAAGTTCTTGAATTTGGGGGCATAAAATCTGTGTCTTAACTCTTTTTTATCCTTGATCATTCTGGCTAGAGATTTGTCCATTTTTTAATTTCAAAAACCTGATTTTACTCATTTTATCTATTGTTATTCTGGTTCAAATTTCACTGATGTCTCTTCTTATCATCACTATTTCCATCAATTTCCTTGTTTGGTTTTAGTTTTTTCTTCTTTTTATAGTCCCATAATGTTGAAGCTTAGATCACTTAATGCCAGAATTTTCCCTCAAAGCACTGCTTTAGCTGCATGCCACAAATTTACATATAATGTACTACCATATTTATTCTATGTAAAATATTTTTAAATTTCCTTTATGACTTCTTCTTTGACCTGTGGGTTGTTTAGATATGTGTGGTTTAATATACAAATATTTGAAAAAATCTAAATATTTGAGGAATTTTCCAGATATCCTTGTTATTCATTTCTAGGTTTATACCATTCTAGTCAGAGGACATATTTTGTTTGATTTCAGTCCTTTTAAATTTATTAAGATTTGGCCTAAATTTATGGTCATTTATGAATAAATGTTAATCAAATAAAGCTGGGTGACAGTGTTTTCGGATTTCCATACCCTTAGGATGTTCTGTTCATTTACTGTATCGATTATTGTGAAAGGAGTATTAGAGTTACTAAGTAGAGATGCCAGTTTGTCTATTTCTCCTTTCAATTATATCTCATTTTGTTTCACATCTTTTGAATCTATGTTTGGCATACACATTTAGATTGTTATATCTTTTTGATAAGTCACCCTCTTTTTTATTATGCAGTATTTCTCTTTACCTATGGCAGTATTACTTAATCTGAACTCTACTATGTCTCATTTTTTTAAAGTTTATTTTGAAAGAGACAGAGACAGCACAAGTCAGAGAGAGAGAGACTGAGAATCCTAAACAGACTCCACACTGTCAGCATGGAGCCTGAATTGGAGCTCAAACTCATAAAACCATGAGATCATGACCCAAGCCAAAACCAAGAGTCAGATGCTTAACTGACTGAACCACCCAGGCACCCCAACTTTGTCTTATTTTAATAAAGGTACTCCAGGTTTCATTTTATTAGTGTGGTTTTCCTCACATACCTATCCAGTACTAGCCAAGGAAAATGCTAAATTAATATGAGAGAGGTTTCAATCACAGCACATTCTTCTTATGGGTAACTCTTGCTCCATCTTCAATCCACAAGGAATTTTAATATTGTTCAGGGAGGATTATGAATAGATCAAGAGTTATCCATAGGAAATTGGTTGGTAGTAATCCTGAATTGGCCTGAATTGGCCTGACTCCTATTGATCTGAAAATGAGAAAGGCAGGAATAAAGGACTTCTCCAGAATTACCAAACTTTGCTATGCACAGGTATCACCTATGAATATCTGTTAAAAATAGAGATTTCTGGGGTGCTTGGCTGGCTCAGTTGGTAGAGCATATAACTCTTGATCTCAGGGTTGAGATTCAAGCCCCATGTTGAGTGTAGAGATTACTTTAAAGCATTTACAAAATATATATTTCTTAACAAGTACAGATTGCTGAGGCTCACCCTCAGAAATTCCAGTGCTAGTAATGAGCAATCTGCTATTTTAATAAGTCACCCCAGGTGAATCTGATGAACTTTACTTGATAAATACTAATCTAGTCTGTGTTCTTTAAAGCAGCATTGTCCAGAAAAAATAAATGTCATACAATGTACACATGTAATAAAAATTTTTTGGCAGGTCCATTAAAAAAAGTAAAAATGAAAAAACAGATGAAATTCATTTTAATTATACATTTTCTTTAGCCCAATATATATAAAATATCATTTTGACATATGATACTGGCCACATTTCAAGCACTCAATAGCCACATGTGGCTAGTGGCTACTGTATGCAACAGCACAGATTTAAAGCAATGTTTTAGGAACATCTTTGGTGGTGATAGTCACCTCAGATTTTCTCTCTTTTCTTTTTTTCCTTTCAATACTTATTAAATACATAGTTAATAAGCTTCTCCCTTTAAGTAATAAAACTTTCATTATTCATAGATTCTATTAGCACAGATATAAAAAATTTTTTTAAATCTGTAGATAAAATTTTAGAATGAATAAGTACACTGAGCAGAGTCACTAGATATATATATCAACATATAAAAATCAGTTGTAGTTCTACATTCCATCAACAAATAATGAGAAAATAAAATTAGAAAAACATGAGACTATTTCAAATAGAATAAGCATATGAAACTAGATTACTTTGAATAATTTTGAATAAGTTTAAAGATGTATAAGACATCTACATAGAAAACTATAAAATATTGCTGAAAATAAAAGAGAAATTAATGAATGGATAACATGTCCATTTGCTGGAAAACTTAATTCTCCCCAACTGATTTATAGATTGAATGTTTTCTCAGTCAAATCATGAGCAGGCTTTTTGTAGAAATTGATTAACTAATGCTAAAATTCATATGGTTATGTGAAGCCCACGAATTTCCAAAGCAACCACAAAAAAGAACAAAGTTGGAGAATCTATTCTAGTAGATATCAGGATTCATAAATCTGTAATAAATAAGAGTGTGTGATATTGGTATAAGCAGAGTCACAATAGAATCCAGAAGTATACTGAACTATATCTGGATAATTGCTTTTGGATAAAGGTTACACTGCAGACAACTAGGGGAAGAATGATCTTTTTTTAAAAAATGGTGGTTGGTCAGACAGTTTGGCAAATAGAAAAAAATTAACCTGCCCCCCTTTCTCACCTCATATACAAAATAATCAATTCAATGGAATTATAGGTCTAAATTTAAAGGGTAAAACAATTAAACACAATAACACAGAAGAATATATTCTTTACAGGGGAACAGGCAATAATTTCCTGAATAGAAAAGCATTACCAGAAAGGGAAAATATTTAAAAATATAACTACAATAAAATTAAGAACTTCTTTTCATCAAAAGATACCTATAAGCCAGTGGACAGAACACAAAATAGGTGAAGGAATTTGTAATATATATAAAGAACAGAGGGATTGTATTCAGAATATATAAAGACCAAACACCTATTCAATAAGAAAAAGACAGGTAATAGGAAACAAGTACACTTCATAAAGGACAGTAACCAATAGTTAATAAACATTTGTAAAAGTGCTTAATATCATTAGTCATGAGGAAAATGCAGTGGGGTAACACCATGTACCTGCCAGAATGGCTAAAATGAAAAAGACTCTTGACCTCCAGAATGGCTAAAGTGAAAAAGACTGGTGATATCAAGTATTGGTGAGACTACAGACCACTGGAATAGCTAATGGGTTTGTCAACTGAATAACCACTTTGGGAAACTGTTGGACAATGTATAAAGCTTAATGTCCTATGACCTACCAATTGCACTCCTAGGCATATATTCAACAGAAATGTAAACATATGTTCACCAAAAATCCAAAAATGTGTAGAAGTACTATTATTAATAGCCTCAAACTGGGAAAATCCAAATGTTCATCAACAATAGACATAAATAAACTTGGTATACTGAAATAGTAGAATACTGCATAGCAATAATAATGAACAAACTATAGTTATATGCAACATGAACCTCACAAAAATATTGTCAATTGAAAGAAGCCAAGCACAAAAAATATATACTCTGTGTCCATATATGTTAGGTTCAAAACAAGGCAAAACTAATTTATAGTGTTTGAAATCAGAAGAGTGGTTATCTTCAAAAAGATTAAGGTAAGACAGTGGTCTAGGCAAGACCTTGTCAATACTAGTAATGCTCTGCTTCCGGATCTGGATGGCTATTAAACAGTTGTGCTCACTGTCAAAATGCATCTTGCAATTCACTAATGCCATGTGTACTTTTCTGCATGTATGTTTTTATGCAATAAAATTTTATTAAAAATAAATCAGAATATTCATTTTTTCCTTCATGTGGTACTTGAAGATTTTGTATGTGTGCTAACATCTCTTATCATCATAGAGAACCAACTAGATTAACAAAGTTTCACTTCATTTACCTTCTTTAAAATGAAGGAGTTAGTCTTTAGATGACTTCAGATGTCCACTTCTTTTCTAATCTTTTATGATTCTATAAACTGGGAGAAAGATTTAGTCACATTCTCATATTCATACTACTATTTTATTCCCTTAAGCTATTCAGTTCAGACATTTGAAGACCAAATTAAATGATGGAAATTGCCTTGAATATCAAAAACACTTCATGAATGAATGGGCTTTGTTTTCAGGTTAATCCTTGAGGCAGCATTAGTTATTGCTATTTTTATTCTTAAAACCCTTTTAATATCTAACCCTATAGCTCTTAGAAATATGCATTGAAGTTGTTTGCTGATTCCTCTATCTTCTTTAGGAGTCTGTATACTCCTTAAGAGTAGGAATTCCCTCCATTCTTTCCTCCCTTTCATTCAGCATCAAGCCTTCCTCTAATTCATGGCAAAAGACACCTATGATTCAGAAACAAAAAGGCTTCCATCTGAAAACAGGAGGTTGCATGGCAGAACCCTAAGCCTCAGGTGTTACACCTCTTGGGAAGAAAAAGAATTTATAAGAATTACACTTACTGTCCTGAATCTGATCTTATAGTAAAAATGCTCATGTCGATACAAGCAAGCCTTATTAACAAAATTTCTAACATAATGCTTCACTTTAGCCAAGAAGTTAAAAAAATGAACAGCCAGCTTGGGTGTGGGAAAAAGACTTGATGGTTTAAAATATTCTTTAACTTAACATCCCTTGGTTAAAAGCAATCACAAACATTTCAGCCCAAGAGAGCATGATTCTCCCCTCAGAATCAATGGGAAAGCAGGGCCATGCATTTTCAATAGTGACATGAAATTCAATTTGATTCACAATAGTCCATGCAGATTTTTCCCGTTATTTTTATATTAAGGCATGCTTGAAAAATTTCAACCCAGATTTAGGTTTAAGTTTCCCAGACTTAGTAAGTAATTGTGGCAGTAATGAGTTCTTATGTCTTAATTTGGTCTGCTCCAGATGTTAACATCTAGATTGTTTGTTTTTCATTCTCTACCCCTCTGTATTTCCTTATAAAACAGTACATTTTTAAATGTCCTGATTTTTCATATGGGGGAGTGTATGCAAGAAAGCAGGAAGTAGAGTGGGTAGGAAGTTTACAGTCTCACCTGCTATGCCACTTTGAACGGTTTGTCTATTGGTGAGAAGCTGCAGAAGGGTCAGTTTTACCATCACAGATGTCATACTGGCCTTTCTATATTTGCAGGGTGGTGTCATCCTAAGGAACATGCATTCAGGGCTGCTGGTCTACTTCCCCCAGGGCAAATACTAGATAGGTGGTCCTCGTTGAGTGGGAAATAAAATCCCCACGGCAATTGCCTATGCTATACCACAATTCAACTAACTCCTCTCCCCTTAAAGGAGGGGACCCAGGGAAATGAGTCACCTCCTATAGACTAGCATAACTGAATAACAGGAAAAAAAACCTGGCTTATATATCTAAACTAATAAAGTAATGTACTGATAGAGTATATTAATAAGAACCTGAATTTTAGAACCAGCTGGTAAGCAGCTGGATGGCAGCTGGAGATCTGGGATTGTTCTTCAACAGATAAAGGAGACCTTGCTCAAGGGCAGTGGTTCTCAAATTTTAGTGTGCATGGGAATCACCAGAGTGCTTAATAAAAATGCAGATTCCATGGTCACAGGCTGAAGAATTCTGAGCCAGAAGAACTGGGATATAGCCCAGAAATCTGCCTTTTTAATTAACAGCCTCAGGTGATTCTGATATAGGTGGTGGAAAACCACATTTTGAGAAATACTGTTCCTCAGAGCTACTAATACCATCATTCAAGATCTTTAGCAGCTGAAAAAGATAAATAGGCTTTCAACCAATCTTTCCACTTGGTTTCTGACAATCGAGTCCAATCCACAGCTGGTAAAGAGGTTGGATAATGACCAGAGATGGGTTTGATCCCTCGGGATAGAATGCTTAAAGTGGTTTGGGGACCTCTGTTTCTCCCCCACCAATAAGGAGATTGGATGGCAGCCACAGATTGAGCTGGAAATCCAGCTGGCACAAAACTTGGAAGACAATCCTCAGTGAGGTCTGGGTTCAATATCTAACTGCTAAAGAGCTTGGCTGTCCGCCTTGTAGTGTGTAGTCAATCTCCAATTGATATAATGCTTTGATAACATATGAGCAGCACGGGTTAAATCCAGAAACTGTAAAGTACTTAGATAAAAGTCCTAAGACCTAAGGTTTGGTCCCCAAATGGCATGGAGCTTGGACAATATTTGGGAATGAATTTAATCCTCAAATGGTAAAGAGTTCTGGATGTCAGGAATGAGGTCTGGGTTCAATCTCTTGTCATTAAAAAGCTTGGAAGACCAGCTTGGAGTCTGGTTTCAATCGTCAGATGGTAAAGAGTTCAAATGACAACAATGGTTTCTAGGTTCAAGTGAAAGCTGACAAACAGCTTGAAATAAACTGTAAGATCTGGGTTCAATCTTGAAATGTTAAGGGTTTAGATAATTGTCATAAGGAATGATTCAGCTTGGAGGACTCTAAAATCTAGGTGAGGTAGCTAAGAATCTGCACCAGATGATTAGAGACAACTTGTGGTCATGATCCATGTGGGAAAGGATTTAGATAGTGGCTACTATTTTCAAATTATGAGATAGAGAAGGTGCCCAAATTCCATTGATCCAGGGCTATCCATTTAGCTAATGAAGCAAGAAGCTTGAATTCCAGCCATGGGCTAAGAAAATGTGTATACAAGTACCAGATCATGAGCTAATTTTTCAAAAAAATACTATGGGACTTCTCTATATCCATAACTATGGAGATACAGGCACCAGGCCTGGGAATGTGATTCTTGAAATAATGGAGCTCTTTTGCCAGGACTTTTGCTGACAGAACAACTGTTTTATATGGCTAGGAGAGCAGATGTCTGAAAAGCACTGAAATCTATGATGTGTGTTTCTAAGTGGGATGACAGTTGGCACCACTGCATAAAATCTTGTTCCTACTTTTACAGTTTCACTAATACTCTTCTTTCTGATTATTCTGATTTATCAACAAACATCAGTTTCTGGAAACTTTTAAAAGCATACTCAAATAGTCAAGAGGCAGACAGCTCTCCAAACACCTCATGAGGCTCTTAGAGAGAGCCAAAAGTGGAGACAATTCATTAGGGAAGCTTAATGACTACTAACTAAGCCATGACTACTAACAAGTTTTCTTCCTGGATCTTTATTCTTTGATCTGACAATTCAAGGTGATTTTTAAAAAGATGGCTGCTTTGAGAACTGGTTTAGAGTGTGGATATATCTGCCAAAACCTTCTGTGCTTCTTGGATGTTCTGAAGAATACCTTTTAAGGAGTAACCATTCTTCAGAATTCTGGAATATATTAGGCATTTGTTTTAAGACACTGCTATTGAAAAAATATTGTTATTAATAGGTAATATTTTTTAAGCAATTATTATATGCCAGGTACTGTATGAAATATTTTATGTGGACTAACTTACTTAATACTTAACATAACCCTATAAAGTAGATCTTGTTATTATCCTAATTTTATAGATAAGGAAACTAAGAAATAGATATTAAGCATGTTACCTAATGTGGCAGAGGCATTGCTTAAGACTACATTTCCCAGCATCCCTTGCAATTAATTTGCAATCACTCGATTAAATTCAACCAATAAGAAATGTGAGTAAAAGTGATACATTCCGCTTTGGGGCCTAGACTTTAATTTTTGTTTGTTTGGTTTTTTAAAATGTATTTATATGAGAGAGAGAGAGCATGTGCATGAGCAAGGGAAGGGCAGAAAGAGGGGGATCGAGAGAATCCCAAACAGACTCTGCACTGTCAGCACGGAGCCCAACACAGGGCTCAAACTCCCAAACCATGAGATCATGACTTGAGCAGAAATCAAGAGTCCATAGCTTAACCAAATGCACCACCCAGGTGGCCTTGGGCTTAGATTTTTAAAGCATCTGGTACAATCCTCAGGTTTTTTATAACCCTGCACAATAAGCTTAGGTGATGATATAATGATATCAGATAGTATAATAAGATGAAGTAGGGCTATTAACATGCTTCAATCAAACTTTAAGCAAGAAATAAATTTGAATCATGTGAAAGTATTTCCACAAATCTAAGATTTTACGGATACTTTTAGTATCGCTAAGTAAAAAAATTGCCAAATAAATAATATTCCCAAATTATAAGATGTCCCCCTTATCTCACAGATGTTGATTGTGAAAAAAGGACAAGACTTAGCTTCCTCACTATTAGGACTTGGGTGGCAATTTCAGGAGTTTGTGTATACACACACACACACACACACACACACACACAGTTTAATGTTTATTTATTTATTTTGAGAGATAGAGAGCAAGTAGAGGAGGGGGCAGAGGGAGACAGAGAGAGAGAGAGAATCCCAAGCAGGCTCCACACTGGTGGCATGGAGTCTGATATGGGGCTCAAACCCAAGAACTGTGAGATCATGACCTGAGCTGAAATGAAGAGTCAGATGCTTAACCGAGTCACCCAGGCATGTCACACAAAATATCTTTAAGTCCATTAATCCATAGTGATCTTTTAAAATCCAACTGGTCACCTTTGGAGGATGACAGAGAACCAAGAATCACTTACCCACTTTCCCTACATTAACAGTATTCAAACCAACAAATTAAAAATAAATGATAAAATATCACCATTTTGCAACTCCAATGATTTAATCCATTTGGTCCCTGAGCATCAATAGCTGCCATCACCATAAAGAGGGGCAACCAGACATCATGTCCCTCTTTTTTTAATTAAAAAAATGCTTTTAATGTTTATTTATTTTTGAGAGACAGAGCGCAGGTTGGGAAGGAGCAGGGAGAGAGGGAGACACAGAATCTGAAGCAGGCTCCAAGCTCTGAGCCGTCAGCACAGAGCCTGATGCGGGTCTCAAACTCATGGACTGTGAGATCATGACCTGAGCCAAAGTTGGTACTCAACCGACGAGCCACCCAGGAGCCCTATATCATGTCCCTCTTAATGAAAAAACTCAAAACCACCTACAGACTTGTCCAGAGACTCTCAAAGTATAGTCTAAAGACACTTTCAGTGGATTTGTGAGGCCCTTACACTTCCAGCTACATATCTGTGTGAGGTCAGGTTTTCTTCATACACTTCAAATAAAACAACATAATGCAACAGATTGCATGCAAAAGCAGATATGATAATCCAGCTGTCTTCTATTAAGCCAGACATTAAAGGGATTTTCAAAAAATGTAAAACAATGTCATTCTTAAGACATTTTTTCATTCTGCAAAACACAGTCATTTATGATTTAAAAATGTTATTTATGTTAACATGTAATGGTTTTATCACTGTTATTTTCTAAATGAATTATTACATAATATTTTAAATTTCTCAGTTTTAATTTTGAATATGGAAAATATTGATCAATATGACTTATATAAAAAAAGCTTTTGGGGAGGTCTTCAAAAATTTTTTTAATGAAAGAATCCTGAAATTAAAATGTTGAGAACCTGAGTCTGACCAAGACTCTGGATCCAGTGTCCACTTTCAGGAAATACAGAGGACAGAGAAAAATGTCGAACTGCAACATAAGTATGCCATGAGCACAATTCAGGCTGTGGGAAACTCTACAGGTCAAATGCCCTGGATTCTTCCACAGAAAAACTATAAGGAACAGAAAAGGATAAAGGGAGAACTTATTAAAAGAGACTTCAAAACATGAATATTTTTTAAATGGGCAAGACTATAATGTTTTGGGATATAGACTTGGGCGATAAAAGTATAAAGAAATATAAGGCAGTGATTCCTAGAGTAATGACGTTGGAAGGAGAAAGTCAGGTGGGGTGGGGCACACTGATTCAGGGGGCTAAAAATGTTTTACTTCTTGACCTCGGTCGTTGTTATAAAGGTATCCACCTTATAATAACTCATCAAACCCTAAAGAGCTCATATTTTTTCTTTAAATGTTTATTTATTATTGATAGAACTTGCGCAAGAGAGTCAGGGAGGGGCAGAAGAGAGGTAGAAAAAGGATCCGAAGTGGGCCCTGTGTTGACAGCAGAGAGACCTACGTGCAGCTTGAACTCACCAACTATGAGATTATGACCTGAACTGAAGTCAGATGCTTACCCGACTGAGTAACCCAGGCTCCCCATGCTCTAAGGAGTTCATCACAGAATCAATAAGATAGGTCAAGTTCCTGGGCTACTCAATCCTTTCCCTGGACAGAAATGAGTGCAGAGCCTGTCTGCTTAACCATTATGCTACTGATAGAGAGATGTGTTACAACTTGAAAATACCAATCTTGAACTCCATATTTGAAAGAAGATGGGATTCTAGCTCTTTGCCTCTCTAGTTCTTGTGTGTGTAACTCTGATCATGGGTTCTCATACCCTTTCTTTGGAATCTAAAACTACTTTTGAATTAAGTAAAATTTCCCATGTTTAGTCAGTAACCTAAGTTACAAAGCAATCTCCTGCCTCCTTCAGACCCTTCAAGTATCCCATGCAAATCTCTAGCACAAAACCTGGAAGTTTTTGCGGTCTATATCCACTTTTAATCTTGCAGTAGACTGGCACAAAGCAGAATCTCAGGAAATCAATTACATAATGATCTGACAAATTTTAAAAAGGTTTCTGATAAAAACTTATAGATTAATGAGCCAGATGCATAGAAATCCATGCCATTTAGTCTGTTCCTCCAAAACTCACTTAGACGTTATCTATTGTTACTTCATGCACTTCTCTTAAATACTTGCTTGTCTGATTTATAAGCTTATAGGATGTTAGAACTGACAAATAGAAATGGAGAGGGATGACTATAACTCTCAATTTGGCAAATGTGTATTGTGTATTATGTGCAATACTCTGTTAAATAATGGAAGATAACAATAAATAAGAGGGGAGACAAAGAAACAACTCAAAATAATAATTTTTAAATATTAGATGATAAAAATATACCTAATATTTAAAAAGAGAAGGGGGGGCACCAGGGTGGCTCAGTCAGTTAAGCATCTGACTTTGGCTCAGGTCATGATCTCATGGTTGATGGGTTCAAGCCCCACATCGGGCTCTATTCTGACAGCTCAGAGCCTGGAGCCTGTCTTCGGATTCTATGTCTCCCTCTCTCTCTGACCCTCCCCTGCTCATGCTATCTCTCTCCTCTCTCTCAAAAATAAATAAAACATAAAAAAAATTTTTAAGAGGAGAAGGAGGGAAGGAGACAGGGAGGAAGGGATGGGGTTATGGAGGTAAGGAACGAAGGGAGGCAGTGGCAAAGAAACAAAAAACAGACACCCTATGAGATTGTTTTCAATATATTATATGTATCATTCAGAGTTCAACCAGAAGAACCAGAACCAGTAGAAGATAAAGTGGTTTATTATAAGATTTATGCAATTGTGGGGTCTGACCAGCAAATCTGAAATGCATAGGCCAGGCCATAGTAATTACTGGGCACAGACTAAAGCTGCTGTCCATAGGCAGAATTTCTTCTTCTCTCAGAAGTCCCAATCCTGCTGTTTAAGGCCTTTCAATTGATTGCATCAGGCCCACCCATTTTATCTTAGGATAATTTCCTTTAAATAAAGTCAACTGAATATCAACTTAATCACATCTACTAAGTGCCTTTACAGCAACACCTACATTAGCATTTGATTGAATAGCTGGGGACTTTATCAGTCTTGCCAAATACATCAAAATACCATCACGGTATAAGACAGTATTAGTGGATACTCATAGTTAGACTTAACAACATTAAGAAATGAATGCATTATTTTCAGTCAGTGGTGATTCAAGCATTTTTGTGTGGGAGAGGCTTAGGGGCAGTAGGCTGGTTAGAATGGGAGCTTCAAGAACATTTGTACTCTATTTAAGGTAGAGAAATGCAACTGTCTATTTATGTCAGTGAATGGAGCAGGTAACAGAAAATGATGGGAGGTATTAAGGCTGCTATTTAATCCTACCTACTTGACAATACTACTATTTCTTATTTTCTATGCATAGGAATAAAAAAAGAAAAAATTCAGAAAAAAAAATACCAAAATCAATATAGCCTTTACCTCATGGGAAAGAAGTATTTGGATCTAGGAAGTATATAAAGAAAACTTGAAGCATAGGTAAAGTTTTGTTAAAAAAGAAAAACAAGATCTGAAGCAAATTTGAAAAAAATACTAATATATGACAAATGTGGGTAGTAGATACATGGATATTAAGTGATTATTCTCTACCTTATTTTGTATGTTTGAACCATTTCATAATTTTTAAAAAGGCATCAGGAAAATATATTACCTATTTCAGACAAGTTCCTCTCAATAATAGTTGAAACTGTCCCTAAAACTGCAAGTTGGGAGTATTTTTTTCTCTCTAATGTCCCATAGTAGTTTGTTCCTGTCACCTATGGTTCAAATCCTGCTGTAATTGACTTTCAAGTCACACCTAGGTTTAAATCCCAGCCCTGTAGCTTACTAGTTCAATGACCACAGACAAATGACTATTCCCTGAGCCTCAGTCTTCTTATCTGTAGAGACAATTGTGTGTATCTCACACCCTTTCATTGTAAAGATTAACTACAGTAAAATATAACAATAATTACATACAGCCTGACACATAAAAACTGAATGTACTGTATTATTTCTGCCTATCTTGTAATATAATTATCTTTCTACATTTTCATAGTACTTTAAGAAAAGGATCCAGGCCTGATTCATTTTTATACTCCTCACAGCACCTGGCACAGTGCAAGGTATTCAAATGTGGGAAGTGCCCATTCCCCTATTTTATCCATGCTACTGGCTTCCTAAGCTTTCAGCTGACCTCCTATGAGGCAGAGCTCTCCTGACAACACACACAGAGGCACATCTATAGATCCCATATATAGTCTTCACCTGGCTAGAGAAGTTTAGAAATTTATGATCTACTTAAAATTTAAAATTCATAAGCCATCTAGAGAGTTAATATAAAACTGTAATAGATCAGTTCTAGAAATAGGCCAGTGAAAAATGTGTGATTCATATTTTACTATAGCATGTCTTTACTAATGCAGGTAATGAGCCAAATAGAGAACATTCACTTCATTCATCTAGGCATAATTAAAAGACAGAAGCCTTATAAATTAAAGGCCAAAACCAAAGCCATGCAACATTAAGACTGAACATTTGGATGCAGAAGTTAAGAAAGATAATTTTTTCATGTTTTTGATGTCTGGTGATTCAACACGTAACTCTGCTATTGCACTTGATATCAGTTTTAAGGTTTTTACAGATTAAAATCTCTCCTAAAACTTCACCAGTAGTCTGCTCTTGAAAGATAAGATGGAGATTAGAAAACTAATGAGTTATAAAAAGGTAAATAACAACTTTGTAATCCAATTCAAATTAATCATTCATCCATTAAGTGTAATAGAACATCTACAGTATTTAAGACACTATATGTAGTTCTAGGAGATAGATTCAAAGATGAAGTGATCTGGAACCCAGTCCTCCAGACCCTTAAAATTAAAATTAAGTAGGAGACCTAAGACATACATGTAAATAATTATAATAAAATGATACAATATATACAGTTAAGTGACCCAGGAAAGCATTAATCAAAGTACAGTTTGGGTTCAAAAAAGGGGGAACTACTTTCTGTTGATGGAAGAAGTGATAATAAGTAAAAATGTCAAAGTGACATTTAAGATCATCTTTTAGAAGCAGAAAGGAACAAATTACATTTTAAAATATTTTACAAAGCCTCTTAATCCCCTTTTATCTGTTTCATCCTTCCCCCCCACTCATCTACCCTCTGGCAACCACCAGTTCATTCTTTGTATTTAAGAGTCTGTTTTTTAGTTTGTCTCTTTGTTCATTTGTTTTGTTTTTTAGATTCTGCATATAGGTGAAATCATGTGGCATTTGTCTTTCTCTGATTTATCTCACTTAACTTAATACCCTCTAGGTCCATCCATGTTGTTGCAAATGGCAAGATATCATTTCTTTTTCAGGTTTGAGTAATATTCCAACGCATGCACACGCGCGCACACACACACACACACACACACACACACACACCAAACTTCTTTATTCCATTCATCTATCAATGGGCACTTGGGTAGTTCCTATATTTTGGTTATTGTAAATAATCCTGCTATAAAAGTGCACAAAGGGTACCCATGTTGCTCAGTCCGTTAAGTGTCTGACTTTGGCTCAGGTCATGATCTCATAGTACATGGGTTAGAGCTCTGTATCAGGCTCTGTGCTGACAGTTCAGAGCCTGGAGCCTGCTTCAGATTCTCCCTCTCTGTCCCTCTCCAGCTCATGCTTTGTATTTCTCTCTCTCTTAAGAATTAATAAACATTTAAAAATTTTTAAATATATATATTGTTTTTTTAATTTTATTTATCTAAGTTTATTTATCTTGATAGAGAAAGAGAGCAAGAGAAAGAGCAGGGGAAAGATAGAGAGAGAGGGAGAAAGACAATCCCAAGCAGGTTCTGCACCATCAGCACAGAGCCCAAAGTGGGGCTTAAACCCATAACCGAGAGATCATGACCTGAGCCAAAATCAACAGTTGGATGCTCAACTAACTGAGCCACCCAAGCAGCCCAAGATATATACTTTAAATTTTATTTGTTTTAAGAGAAAGAGAGAGTGCATACATGCACTCACAAGTTGGGGGGAGCAGAGAGAAAAGGAGAGAGAATCCCAAGCAGGCTCCAGGCACTGTTAGCACAGAGCTTGACACAGGGCTTAATCTCAAGAGCTGTGAGATCATGACCTGAGCTGAAATCAAGAGTTTGTTGGTCACTTAACCAATTGAGCCACCCAGGCACCATGATATACACTCATATTTAAAGTTTAGGACAATCTTCAGTTCTTTTTTTTTTTTTTTCCAAATAAAGACATTGGGACTTGGAAAAATTCAGTGACTTGTCCAACATTCTACATGGTGAACTTAAACTTAAGTTGTTTTATTTCTTGTCCATTGTTCACTCCAGTAAACAAATTATCCTTTAACTATGAAAACCTCCTAACTATCAGGATAAGGTAGGAAGTCATTTCTTAGGAAAGTGAATTAATAGTTCAGCTGAGCTGGATTATATAATGGGTAAAAGAAAAGGTAAAAAATCTACAGTTGAAAATAGGTAGAAACAGATGGCAGATCTAGAACAAGGTACTGTGCTTGGACTGTATCCTGAGATGTACAAAGGTGTGCCATTAAGTATGAAGGGAGAATAAATCTGACAACACAGTGGAAATGGATGGGGGAGGTGGCAGGCTATAAGCATGGGAGAGAAGCTGGGAGCTATTTTAATATTGTAGGAGAAAGATAATTAGGAGTCGGGCTAGGGTGATGACACTGGGAACAGAGAAGAGAGGGTACAGAGAGACATTACAGGGCTTGAAAACACTGGATTTGGAAAGAGACAAAAGAAAAAGTAACCTCCACAGATGACCAAATTTTCAAGCCTGAGTGGCTCAGAGGAATATAGTGTCATTGACTAAAACATGAAATGCAGAAGAAAACAATGTTTGGAAAGAAGGTAATAATTTAATGTTTTAGTCATAGTGAGACCATACATAAGAATGGAAAAGAAACTAGCATGTTTAGCCTAGAACTAAGAAAGTGAAAGGAAATCATGATAGCCATGTTTACTTGAAGGTCTGTCACTGATCAGAAAAAAAAATTTATCACCTACAGTACAGAGTATTGGGTTCATCATAATTATTAATTCATGGCACACTTAAATCATGATTTAGTTAGCTAATGAACACTTGCAACTCAACACCCAACACAAGAGGTGTGATATGGATAGTAACACACATTTGCCTATACCCTCTTTCTCTATCCCTTCTCTGCATCTCTCTGAGAGTCGTTATTCTCAGGTAACTACTCTTGTTTATGTTTTTGTTTGGTTTTGATTTTATTATTCTCTTAGGTTTTTTAAGAATGTAGGTTGGTAAGGGGTGCCTGGGTAGCTCAGTCGGTTAAGAATGTAGGTTGGTCAGACATATATTCCTAAAAAGTATATTTCTTAGGTTTAGTTATAGTTAGCTTAATAAAAAAGATATAATGATTTTTTACACCCATGCTTTAAGTAATCTCCTGGAACTTAACTTACTTTTTTCACTCACTAGTGTTACTAAGGTTCATCCTTACTTCTGTGTAGCTACAATGTATCTGTGAAATCATATTCAGTCTTGCCCCCAGAATTGTATTTGTAAGTAAAAAGGGCGCTGCAATTACTCCTCCTGAGAATATTCTTCATAATGATTCCTTTTTCAATAATTCTTATAACAACCTGAGAGTTGTTAAGGACATGACAAAAAGTATATTGTAATCCCAAGCAGAATGAAAATTCATGAGCTTTGCCAGGGATTAGTCTTCCTTATTCACTGCTGTATCTGCTTGCCTGGCTTATAATAGGCACGCAAGAAATATTTACTGATATACATTGAAGTAATGGGAACTAGTTTACAGAAACATCAGTGGCATAAGACGTCATCAGAAGATACTCTTTTTATGTGCTTACCTAGGAGCAACAGCCCAGTGGACACTCCAAGTCCACTGTAGCTATTGTCTCTGCTTCCAATTTACTCTTATAAGGGACAGTATTCAGTTGGATGAGCTTGTTCTGGTTGAATTTGTCAAACTATTTGCTTCCTTATTTTATAATCACATCAGTGACTGAAGTTGGAGTCATTGAGATTTACTATCCCTTCTAACATAAAATTTTATATTGGAATATAAAGGAAATGGTTGATACTGGGAGGAATACAATACAGAACACAAGACATTCTCCATTATGACAGAAATGAAGCGAACAATTCAAAAGTTACTTGTATTTGGCTTAAGGATTTGGGCACTTATGTTTGAATATGAAGACTTTTTAAACCATATAAAATGTTGATCATTAAATTAAACCATAACATAAAGACGGATGGAAAAAGAAATGAAAAGTTCTTCAAATTCCCTTACTTAACTTCCTGCTAACAGATATTCTCACCCCCACTCTGCTGAAACTAAACATAACATCATTTACAACAAACCTACAAATAATAAACTTTCTTTCTCTATAAACATCTCCATCTGTGTATTACTCCTTCCCCAGGCTGGAGAAAGGGTATTCAAATGTCTCGGTTCTAAAGCCTCTGCGTAATTACTTTACTGTCTGGGGAGGAAAGGTAAAAAAAAAATCCAAAGTCTTCTGATTCAATTGTATACTCATATATTTCTTCTATTTTTAGAAAATATTATTACCTCAATTCTAATTATGGTTAAAAATGAACTCTCTTTCATTTCTAGGATGGTAGTTGCATTGGAAGACAGAAATTCCTTGGTGCTTGTAAGGAATTACCAATGGCAGGGGCTCATTTAAATTAGGCATTCATTGACCTGGTTCTAAGTTATGTGACTTTAGGCAAGTCACTTTACCTCTCTGTGCCCAAGTTTCTTCATCTGTAAACTGGAAGTAGACTATTGTATTTTTGAGGTCTCTCCTAGCTCTGATATTCTCTGGGTTCATAAGCATGAGAAAGGGAGAGGAGCTTCCTCAGAAGGCATTTCCAAGACTAAAGCACTCCACTAAAAATAACTGAGGGTGTACGGAGTGGTCAGTCTCTGTAGATTGTGATAATCCTCATTTAGAACTCCCTGTTATGGGGTTTGGGGCTATGCTTGAATTTATGACATAAAGCATTCATTTTCTTATGTGGTTTTGATAGTTATTTAAATGATAGTAGTACATCTGACAATAATTTCCTAGGACTAGATAGGAGATTGAAGAATTTAGATCCTAAGCAAGTTTTGACCTGTGCACAGAAAGTTTCAGAGACAAAGACAGAGAAATATTAATGAAATGAAAAAGCACCATGGAATAGCAATAATCACAGATTCAACATAAACCCAGTTCATACCAGGATATCAATCAGCCATGTGACCTTGGGAAAATTACTTAGCTTCTTTGAACTTCAGCATTTACTTTTAATAATAGCTACCTCATATCAAATATATACTATGTACTAGGCATTATGTAGGTTTACATTACATATATATTTCTAATATTTACTCTTTGCAACAAATCCTGAAAAGTAGGTATTGCTATTCCCATGGTACAGATGAGAAATCTTAAATTTAGATTGCTGACATAACTTGAGAACCCCAAGATTCTTATTCTGGCCTTCTGACTGAAAACCCCAGCATTTGTCCAGGGCATTTCTCCATGAGCAAATTACATCAAATACAGAATATTTATTTCTATTATATGGAAGGCAAGACAGTTGTTAAATACCATTAAGATTCCCATTTCCTGACTGAAAACATTGCTAAGTGTGACCCAAACAAAATGGAGGTAACTCCTAAAGTTGCACCTGGGAGGGGGAGAGGCGGTAAGGGATGGCTAGAAAGAAGAAAGCAGCCTCAGAGCTAGGTGGGGATGAAGAAGATTGGAGAAAGAGTAATAGGAAGTAATATGCCAAACTAAGCGGCATGGAGTCAAAGAGGGAGAGCTCAGTACTTTACTCCTCTCTGCCCACTCAAGTCAATGCTGCAGTGCTGGAGAGTAGGTGAGTAGCCTTAAGATGACTTTCACCCTCGAGGTCCATCCACTTTGCTACAAGTGGCTATATTTCATTCTTTCTCATTGCCATGTAGTACTCCATTGTATATATATATAACAGGAGAAACCTAACAGAGGACCATAGGGAGGGGACGGAGGAAAGAGAGTTGGGGAGAGCGAGGGACACAAATCATGAGAGACTATTGAATAATGAAAATGAACTGAGGACTGAAGGGGGAGAGGGAGGAGGGAAGGGGGTGATGGTCATGGAACGGGGCACTTGTGGGGAAAAGCACTGGGTGTTATATGGAAACCAATTTGACAATAAACTATTATAAATTTTTTAAAAAGATGACTTTCAGCATCAGTTTCTCATCTCCTCTTTCTGTTTCTAACAGGTAGTTGGTGACAATGATGGTATCTCTGGTGGTGTCTATCTGTATCTGTAAAAGTCTCTCTTCAGAGCACCACATTTATTTACCAAACCACACAAAGTTTTTGGCTAAAAGATCTACATGTGAGTATAAAGAAATGGACAAATTTTCTTGAGAAGATCATAATCTCTAAAGGCCACTCTCAAGGAGACATTCTAAAAGTGTTATGAGCAATGGCAGCATTTTATGTTTTCCATGGTGACCACTATGAGGAACAATCCTCACGTGGATGCATAAATCCTGTTCTTGGTCCAGTTGCTAGTTTTGTTTCTGAGAGCCTCATTATATTCCAGTCACACCTGGTGTGTGTCTCTGATGTGGCTGTGAGCAGGCTGAACAAGGGACTTCCCGTCTACTCTCTAGCGTGCCCTGGCCAGTGCACAGGTGTGTCATGCACTAACATACGGCTGGGAACTGGGTCATTTGCAGGCTAAGGCAGCTGGGGTCTGTAGAGCACAAGCTCCTCCTAATTGTCTTGAGATCGCTCAGTAAAGGAATCAGAGCTTGTAACTACCAGTAGTTGAGTTTCCCAATCAAGAGGAATTCTTTTCCATTCCTTGTATTTCCCCTTTGAACAGATGCAGAAAAAGGGGCCTTGGGCCTAGCATGTGGTATGGGATTTCTGTTTCCTATCAGGCAAGATAACTTTACAGATTCTTTTTAGGCTAGAATTTATTCACCATCAGATGAGCTTTTGTCATGGCTGATTCTGCAGAGAAATATATTATCATAAACATACTGATAGAAAATTTTTATTTTGTCTATATATAGCTTAAGAGGAAAATAGCTGGGTAAGAAGCTTATACTAGCTTTTGAGAATTTTAAGAACAAATAAATTTTTGATAGCTATATAATGCCCTGCCTGCCTACCTCCTGGGATCACCATACAGATATATTTATCCAAAAAATGCTTTTATACACAAAATGTTCTGTTTAGATCTAACATATAATTTCTTGACTAGGGAGAAAATTAAACTTAGTGACTTCTTTGACCATGTTCATATGCGAATCATTTAAGTTCTCTCTTGATAGTTTTATTAAGAAATATTGAATTAAAACTCCCACCCGTTTTTGGGGCACCAGGGTGACTTAGTTGATTAAGCGTCTGACTTCAGCTCAGGTCATGATCTTGCAGTTCATGGGTTGAAGCCCTGTTTCGGGCCCTCTCCTGACAGCTCAGAGCTGAAACCTCCTTTGGATTCTGTGTCTCCCTCTCTCTCTCTCTCTGCCTCTCCCCTCTTCAAACTCTGTCTCTCTCAAAAATAAAAACATTTTTTTTAAATTGAAAAATAAACCAAAAACCTCCTACTCCTTTATTTTATTTTATTTTATTTTTTATTTACTTTTGAGGGACAGAGAGAGACAGCATGAGCAGGGGAGGGTCAGAGAGAGAGGGAGACACAGAATCTGAAAACAGGCTCCAGGCTCTGAGCTAGCTGTCAGCACAGAGCCTGATGTGGGGCTCGAACCCACAAACTGTGAAATCATGACCTAAGCCAAAGCCAGACACTTAACCGATTGAACTACACAGGAACCCCCCTCTAGCCCCTTTAAAGTAGAACATTCTTAAGCATTAGTTAGAAATTTAAAAGCATGCCTGATATTTTATTTTCAGATACCATGTTTTGGATTTTTGAAATAGAAAACATTAAGCAGTTGATATGGGAGTTGCTCTATTACCTAGAAATGATGACTTAAAATTAATAGGAAAAAAGTTTTTAAAAGTTCAAGGAGCATAGACTAGAAAATAAAGGTACAAGGGCATTATTATCCAGTCAACTAGCTCCTATAGACCAGAAATTGTGTTATACTCACATATGAACATGTCAATTCTAACAGACTCCTACATCTCTTACATGGTAAATAAATATAGAAGAGGTCTGAAATACCCGCCAAGTTTGTTCGTAACCTTTTTATTTATTTTATTTAAAAATTTTTAAATGTTTATTTATTTTTATTACTTTTTAAAATATAATTTATTGTCAAGTTAGTTAACATATAGCGTATACAGTGTGTTCTTGGCTTCGGGAGTAGATTCCCATGATTCATAGCTGACATACAACACCCAGTGCTCATCCCAACAAGTTCCTCCTCAAAGCCCACCATACATTTCCCCCTTCACTCCCCCGCAATCAACCCTCAGTGTATTCTCTGTATTTAAGAGTCTCTTATGGTTTGACCCCCTCTCTGTTTTTAACCACATGTCCTACTAACCAAGCATTTTTTGAGTCTTAGTTTCTGTAATTTTATTTATAAGATATTGTTTTAGTTTTTCAAATATAGCATTACAATATTGAATATACTTTTCCAGATTACTTATATGACACTCCATTGCATTCTAAAGTGTCCCATAGGCTCCCCCAAATCACCAAGAATAAGTAAGGTGTACCTATGTTTTCATATAGGAGAAAAAGGTATTAGGGCCTAGGGTGGTCATGTGATTTAAACAAGAAAAGTCAAACAACTAGGATCCAAGTCTACTGGATCTTTTAGCTCAGCTATGTTACTTTCTACACTTGGTTATAGATTTCTTTTTTATCGTCACCTGGGTTTAGAAGTTCGGATGAAAAGGAACCTGGAAATACAGCACACAGCTATATGTGAGCATGGAGACCCGTCTTGCTATTTACCTCCTACACACATTTTTCCTTGTTGTCTAGGAAACCCAAGAATGGATAGCATCCATCAGAGATATCTCTGGAATAACTGATCTATTCAAACATTTTCATCATTAAGGAAAAAACTTGCAGTAAAGCCTAAAAAATCAAAAAGTTATTGAAACCCAAGCCGACAGACAGATTTTTAAAAAGCAAATAAACAAATGTTTTTTAAAACTGAGCTTCCCTAAGGTAGCTGCCAAACTGCTGTAATGATACATTGTTTTCAATGACAGGGTTCACATTGATGAATGCAGGAGATGAAGTCCATAATGTCCTGTGCATGTCAGAGAGTTTGTACTTACAGAACAACCTAAAGAAGTTTCAAGAAAGTATAAAATACAGAGAAGAATACTGATGGCTGAAATTAGCACAGGAATAACCTTAACAATCTGACACAGTTAACCTGTTCAATTCACCATCCACCTTCAGACTCAATAACAACATTTGATAGGAAATACAAACTCCAAATTATTGAGGTTTCCCAGAGCTATGTGAATGTGGAATTAAAAGTGAAATCGATGTCCCCTGGCCTTTCAGTCAGACATCAATCATACTGCCTCCCCAAATGCATTTGGCAACTCTACTTCTTCTGTTTCTCCTCCTTTTCCTCCTTCTCCTCCTCCTTCTTCTTTTTCCTCTTCCTCTTCTTCTTCTTCATCTTTCTTCTCCTTCTTCATCTTTCTTCTCCTTCTTCTTCTTCTTTTTTTTTTTTGAGAGGGAGAGAGAGAGTGAGCCAGGGAGGGGCAGAGAGTGAGGAAGACAGAGGATCTGAAGTGGGCTCTGTGCTGACAGCGGTGAGCCCTATGAAGGGCTCAAACTCAGGAACCAAATCATGAGATAATGACCTGAGCTGAAGTCAGACACTTAACCAACTGAGTCACCCAGGCACCCTGGTAACTCCTTTACTTCTACTCACAATCACAGCTACCATTTATTGAACACTTGTTATATGTCAGGTACTCACTGAGTGTTTCATACTGTCTCGTACAATACTTTCAACACCCTAGGTTGTATTTATTATTCCCATTTTAGAGCTAAGGGAATTAAAGCTAACAGAGGCTACACAGCTAATAAATGGTTGAGCTGAGATTAAACCCAAATTTGCCTAAACACTAAAGCCTGTGGTTTTAACTAATACTCCAGGTACTGCTATTGGATTTCACTTTGTATGCCAATTTCCTTGGACTGGGAATACATTCTTAGATTCTTAGGCAAAGTATGACCTCAACTAGAAAAAGAATCATGATCATTTATTGATATCTGCTGTAAGAGATGATAAGTGGTAGCAGTGACATACATATCAGGTATATGCCAATGCTGCCTAGGTAATGCTAACTCTATAAAGTATTACTCTCCTACATATGGCATGTGATCTATTCTGTAGACCAGCTTATGTCATGTCTATGTGACCATATTTTGCCAATCTAATATCACAATACTTGGTTTGTAAACTTAAACAAAATTTCCTTAATTAGCACTTTATCAGAATACCCAGGTTATATGATTACTGTATTATTTGAGGAAAACAGGGGCCAGCCTTGACGTCTCTGTAAAACTGTGACAGCTCAACTAGGGCAGGAGAACAACAGGAATCAGCACATCAATTTTTAAAAATTAAAAAAAAAATTTTTAATGCTTTTATTTTTGAGAGAGAGAGAGACAGCATGAGCAGGGGAGGGTTAGAGAGAGAAGGAGTCACAGGATCTGAAGCAGGCTCCAGGCTCTAAGCTGTCAGCACAGAGCCCTACGCAGGGCTCGAACCCACTAACCATGAGATCATGACCTGAGCGGCAGTCTGACGCTCAACCGACTGAGCCACCCAGGTGCCCCCAATTTTTAAAATGTTAATAAACTTTCATGCACTAGCTAGATGTTTTCTGTGTATATCATTTACAAAATAATTATGGTGAAAAAATAGTCTTAAAAAGATTAAGATGAAGATGAAGTAGACTTGTCCACAGCTAAAGGAGTTAATTCAGGATTTGAAACTAAAAGGGGAAATAGACTTAGAAAGAGGTAAGCAAAGGGATTAAAAACTAAGAAAGGGGAAAAAAAAGAGCTGTAAGGTTGAAAAAAAAGAGAGAGAGAGAATCAGATTAAAGATGGGAACTCATAAAAGCCATATCTTACTCTAAAGAAAAGATTACCTACTCACTGCTTATATCCTGGCAATTTTTATCACTGTACCAAAGCAGATGGGTCAGAGTTAGCCTTGTGGACACAAAGACTAGGACATACATTTAACAGGCCATGGAAATGGGTGAGAGTGCTCAAATCCTGAGACAATGGCAGGGAACTCAGGCTGTTAGCATTCCTTTCCCTCCAACACATTCCTTTAGCGGCAACACAGTCTTACCTGAGATGAGAAAGTTCCAAATGCCCTGAAAATTTTTCCTGTACCTTCTCCCTTTCTTCTTAACTCTGTTCCCATCTGTCCTTCCCTTTGTTGACTTTTCTTCTCTTTACTTTCTCCTTCCTCTTACAAGAAATTGTTGAGAGCCTGCTATGTTACAAGAACATTGAGTTTATCCAAGTAGATCAGATTCACTCTTTGCCATTCCAGGGCTCACAGTCCAGTGAGGAAAAGAAAAAAATAACCCATTATAATTTCACATCACTTTACAAAGCACTTTCTCAGACATGGCAGGAATTACTACCTCCCTTTTACAAATAAAAAAGTGAAGTCCAAACAGATTAAGTGAATTGTTCAATATCAAACCTCTAGTATAGAATACGAATAATAAAGAAAAGGCAGAGAAGCAATGAATGAGTGAAAAGAAATGGAAGGATATCCTCTTTCCCTGCCAGATAATTAAGTTCCACCACAGGCTACATAATTAATATGCATATACTTTGACATATGTGTACACACACACATACACACATATAAACTCATGTTTGTAAAGGGTAACACCAGATATATGTGAAAGCATTCGGCATCTTGCAAAAGGGTAAACAAGTATAAATTGGCAGCATATTACACAGAATCAGAGTAAACAGGCAAAAAAGTAAGCTAAGATTTGAAATACCTGGCAACCATTCTTCTGCTTCCAAAATATAATACATTTCAAGGTTCAGGAAACCTAGTTGTGCTGACCAGCTCTAAAAAATAATGAGTGAATGAATAAATGAATGAATGAACTACGTCTTCCAGTGTAGTAAAGTATTAGATTTGTCACCAGGAAGTTAAGGAACAGATTTACCAAAGGCTCTGGAAATGAAAGTCATGGCTTTAATATAACCATAGGATCTTCTAAAGGGAGAAAAAAAATTAAGAACTAGAAAAGTGGGCAGACTCATTCTTCTTTCTCAATATACAGATAAATATAAAGCTATGATAAATCACTGTAAGTTGGCTTAAAAAGTAGTAAGAAAATTGAATTTAAAAATATTTGTTCTTATTTGATATATGAAGAAGTGAATTCAAATATACCAATGACATCTTTTTTGTAAGAAGGGCTAGTTTAATAGAATCTAATGATAGAGAAGTTTCCTGATAGAAAAGGCCTCTCTGCACTAACAAAGCATCCCATATGGAGTGCACATTCTACATCTATTCAACACTGTTCAACCGCCCTTACATAAGTGACAAATACAGTTTACAAGTGGTAAGAAGAGAATTACTAAAAAGAGTTATAGCAACTTTAGAAGAAGTAATTATCCATAACAAATTGGTAAACTCCAATGTTTACTGGAATCCAGGTATTATGTTAAATAAGTTAGAATTATTACTTTCATCCTCTCAATAAGCTTGCAAAATGGGTATTATCATTGTCTTTTTTAGGTAAGAAATCTCAGAGAGGTTGAATAACTTTCTGAAATAAAACCAGGTGGATACTGCTTTTCCCTCAACTTATCTTCCATGAGAGCTGAAAGAAGTAGATACTGACTTTAAGCAGGTGAACCAGAAAGGTAGACTAGAAATGACTCTAAAATTTAGGATTTGTTCAAAACCACACTGAGATACCACCCCACGCCAGTCAGAGTGGCTAAAATGAACAAATCAGGAGACTATAGATGCTGGCGAGGGTGTGGAGAAACAGGCACCCTCCTATACTTTGGTAGGAATGCAAACTGGTGCAGCTGCTGTGGAAAACAGTGTGGAAGTTCCTCAAAAAACTATCCGTAGAACTCCCCTATGCCCCAGAAATAGCACTGCTAGGGATTTACCCAAGGGATACAGAAGTGCTGATGCATAGGGGAACATGTACCCCAATGTTCACAGTGGCACTTTCAACAACAGCCAAATCATGGAAAGAGACTAAATGTCCATCAACTGATAAATGGATCAAGAAGAGGTGGTTTATCTATATAATGGAATGCTACATGGCCATGAGAAAGAATGAAATCTGGCCATTTGTAGTAACATGGATGAAACTCCAGGGTGTCATGCTAAGTGAAATAAGTCAGGCAGAGAAGGACAGATACCATATGTTTTCACTCATAAGTGTAACAGGAGAAACTCAACAGAGGACCGTGGGGGAAGGGAAGGGAGACAAATAGTTGGGAAGAGGGAGGGAAGCAAACCATAAGAGACTCTTGAATACTCAGAACAAACTGTGGGCTGATAGGGGTGGGGGAAGGGGGAAGGAGGGAGTTGGGCATGAAAGAGGGCACTTGCTGGGATGAGCACTGGGTGTTATATGGAAACCAACTTGACAATAAGCTATTTAAAAAAAGAAAGAAAAATAAAGCTCCCTCCCAAAAATAAAATAAAATAAAATGTAGGATTTGTTATAAATGCATGTCAAACTGAGTTGACAATGTGATGAAAACTAAGTATCTGAAGATGGTATAGTCTGCATTTTGAGATTATTTTACATACTAATAACATGACTTAACAGCCAACTATACATGGTGACTAGAGCTAAATTTGAAAGGGGAAAGGTACCTCAGGAGAGATATCCATGTGATCTGGACCTAACATAATCTTTGGAAGTGAAACCCTAGAAGGTATTTTTTTTTTAAGTAGGCTCCACACCCAGCATAGAGCTCAACATGGGGCTTGAACTCACTACCCTCAGATCAATACCCTGAGCCGAGATCAAGAGTCAGACACTTAACTGACTGAACCACCCAGGTGCCCCTAAACCTCAAAAGGTCTTGATGACAGAGGCAGAAACTTAGGGAGCCTCACAGAACAGAGCAAGCTTTGAATTTTAGTGATGCTGTGGGTGCTGCTGGTTTTCTCTGGAATGCCTCAATGACCACTCCCTCTCTTTCCACCTGCCCTTACACTCCTGCCGCACAGATTTTTACACAGAGGAAAGGTTTTTATGTTTCTGTTGACACAAAGCCAGAAAAGTATTCCTCAAGAACATATGTCCCATGACCAACTCATGCCTCTCTTGTAGCATTCTTCCAGTTCCTTCTGCTCTTCTTTCTGAAAAGAGCAAGTATCTCTCACATGAAACAATACTTTCTCTGTAGTTTCTCCCTGGCTTTTCACCACTTGGGTCATGCCCAGATTTTTCTTCACATTTTGAAGGGTTCTTTCTTTAAAAAGTTCTCTAATTCTACATTCATCTCCTTTAAAGCCTAGCTAGAATGCTGGCTTCTTGAGGTCATTAAGACAAAGACTAAACTAGCTTTGATTTTAATTGTGCTCACTTCTACCTCCAAGAAAGTTTCTATTTGGGAACAGACCAATTATTTCTGGAGTCTTCTTCTCTACAATTAAATGTTCTAAGTAATCAGAATGACCTAGTCAAAGCCAGTTTGTTAAGGCTTCTCTTTTACCTTGTCTTCTAAGAGAACTGTGAGAAATAAATGCTGTGATTAGGAGGTAAGCCAGGAGACTAAAAATAACTCTAAAAACTTAGGGTTTACCATGAATCTACCGTATCAACAAGACTGGTGTCCAGCTATAGTAGCCCCTGTTTTCATTTACATTGAAAGAACTAATCCTCTTTAAATAAATACTTAACAAACCTTATAACCCATGTCTTTTCTAACAACCTGCAAACTGAAAGAAGAAACTAAAGAAAAGAAATTGGGGAAAGTAAGATGAGCTTTTCTACCCACCTGCCACTGGAGAGCTGCTGACTTCCTCGAACAAGAGCTGAGAAATTTCTTATATGCATATAACATTCATTGGATCACTTATTTACTTGTTTACAGTTTCAAAGCCCTCTGCTGGGTTATATGTTGTCTGCCTGAGCTCAAAAAAGAAGTTTAAAATGTAAATTAAATACAAATGGCAAAAGCCACGTATCTGAATAATTACAATGAAAGTCACAAAGACATTTTCATAAATACCTTTGTCATTAATCTACTTTGAAAAATTCTTATGCAATAGGCAATTTGTGGAAGGCTGAGCCATTTTATTCTCATAGATAAATGAGAAAGAACAGTAACTTCCCCTAAAAGTTCTGAGAATTTGTGGAAGGCTTTTAAGGAAAACATAGACAAAGAGGAGATGCTTTCCTTCTTTTATGTGTCATAAAGCCAAGTAAGGCATTGAAGCAAGTTGCTTCATCCCTCTCCAGAGAAGCAAGGGGCTTCAGCAAACAAAACTCCCTGAAATTTGAGTTCTAACTCAAGTTTTCCCAGTCAATGTTACTGCCATTGATGTTAACAGTGGACAGAAAATAGAACTCCTGATCTCTCACTCTCTCTCTCTCTCTCTCTCTCTCTCTCTCTCTGTTTTGTCTCATCTTCTTATTGCCTCTTTTCTTTCGTCCCCTCCTCTCCACATATGTGATTAGGAAAAATGTTTTGGCTTTATGGGATGGCCTGGCTTAGAGTAAAATGGCTAGGAAGCAGTAAAACTGCAGTCTCCCTCATGAACCTCATCTACCCATAGTAATATCTTCCTCAGCACATACATTTGGAACTTGAATGTATATATAAAAGAATCCCAACAAAATCCAGAGCAGAATCCAGAGCAATTGGAAAGAGGCAGTTTATTATGCTAAGTCAGAAGAGATGGTCCAACTCTACTTCTTACTAACTACAGGAGTTTGAGCCACTCATATCTACTCTGAGCTTCAGTTACTTTATCTGTATAATGGGACTAAAGGGCCTACCTCACACATGAGGTATGTGCAATTGTTTTGTAAATTATAAAGTGCTACACAAGTGAACGGGAATAGTTTTATCTTCATTTTCCTTCTGGTCTAAGTTGGCTAATCAGAAAAATCCAGACAATAAGTATGACCTGTATATCTTAATAGTTTTTAAAAGTATATTAAGAAAAGCAATCTGGACTAATATAACAAGAAAAAGCTTCCCCCTTTCCTTTACCTTGAGAATTAAAAATTAAAGGCAAAAATGAGAATTTGAAAGTAAAGTTTTCCTGAATGTCCTCTGCTCTTTCTCTTAATTTCCTCTAGACTGCTTTTCTTATATTACATATTTCATGCACACTTTACATCATAATGACTATTTTATGAGTTGATGATTCTTTTATGAGAAATGGTTTACTGTGTAATCAAGCAGAGAGAGCATTGTCTCAAGGTTCACTTACAAGAAATCCAATTATAAAGTCCTAAATGTACTACTTACACAGAGAAGATTGAAATCTATTTTTTTTGTTTTTTAAAATGTATTATTAGTCATTAATGTCAGAATTTCTTTACTTGTCAAGGCCAACTTATGACATTTCAACTTCCCATTCAGGGATTGAAATGACTCTAACGACCCAACAGTCTAGTGATCTATAATTG
This sequence comes from Suricata suricatta, assembly GCF_006229205.1. Lineage (NCBI taxonomy): Eukaryota > Metazoa > Chordata > Mammalia > Carnivora > Herpestidae > Suricata > Suricata suricatta. The sequence goes on from NC_043701.1 coordinate 157,696,170, forward strand.
AGCGTAAATTTCTTTAACTGCAATTTAGCAAGTATGTATGAACCTACTGCTACACATAGGCAACATGATAGGGGAAAACAAATATGTGTAATAAATATTACTGCTGCTCTCAAGGAGCTAAAATTCTAATAGAGAGAAAAAGAGAAAGAATACATATATGGAACATACTGAGAAACATGCAAACCAGGATCCATGGGCACTGAAGAAGGAGGAATCATTCACTACCAGAGAAGGACAAGACAAACAAGCTTTCTGTATTTGTTTTTATAAGAAGTTATTCTAAACCACTGAGCTCCTTATATATAATATTCACCTATAATAACCAATAAAAATAAAAAAAGAAGAGAAAATCTATTCAACATCTTTAAAATTTCTGATGTCAGCCCACTGGACTTTTGAGGTCTTAGAATACAGAAAGCTTCACTCCCATCCTAATGACAAGAAAAAGGCAGATATCTACAAAATTATTTCCTGAACTCATCAGAGACAGTTCAGAAATCTCAAGGCCACCAACTAATGAATTTCCTAGCAGAGATAGATTGCCTACACTTGCTTACCTGGGGCAGAACATGGGTGTAGGAGATGCCAGGCACCATACAAGCTGGTATAACTCAATTAAAAAGTTCAACAAACTGAAAAAGGCAGAGTGTAGACTAGCATGAGACTATAGAACTCCTAGGAGTCTGAGATACTCAGGGAGTTTTGCATCCACCTGCAGCCTCTTCTTTCTTAATCTCATTGAGTATATTTACAATGCTTGGACAGGGTGGCAGGGAGGAAGATAGAGCAGGAGACCAAGGAGAGCTGTCCTTCATGGTTCAAGCCCAGAAAGGATGGAGTGAGGGTAGGAGAGAATAACAGTCATTCCAAGAAAGACACAAAGCCTTGTCCTGGTTCTTCTCCTCTGTCTCCTCTAAGATAAGAGGGAACTGAAGCATACCCTATTATTATCAGGGCACAGTTGAAAATCTATTGCAATTGAGGAAGAAAAACAGAAGAGGAAAAAACCCATGAGCACTAGGCAGGAAACAGTCCTGGGCCCAGACAGGCAAAATCACTTATAAGAAAGCCCCACTTCTAAGACTCAGGTACACAGTGCCTAAGGCTAAGGCCAAACCAGGACAACACAGAATAATTCCTTGCCCCTTGCCTTTCCCAAAATGCTAGCAAGCACATAGTCATCCTACATGTACCTATCCATTGTCTCCAGCTGAATCAGAAATATTGTAATAGGTACTACCTTAGTATTACTCCCAAAGAGAATTCTTGCTACTCAAGGAAGCCTGTGATCAGCTGCAGTCTGGCTGAGACTTAGTAACCCCTTGGGTAGTCAAGCTTTTCCATAATACAGATAATGTTTCCTTCCCTTCCATCACTTCTTCACAGCTTATCCTCAGTTGACTCATACCTCTAGGACCATGTCCATCAAGTCTAGAATACAAAATATAATTAGTAGAGTCACTCAGAGATGTCATCACTCAGGAGATATCAAAACAAATATGGACAGTCAGCTCCCTTCCTAGGACTTAGAACTAATTCATCCTCTTACTCTTGGACCTTCTATCCACCTATGTTGGTCACCCCTTCTTATTTATTCCAAGATTGCCTATTTCACTTACAGTCTCCTTGAGTACCTTACTTGTACAAAGAGGAGTTCACATCTGTAGTTTGTAGCCAGAAAAATATGTAATAGAAGAAATAAAACACTTCTAAATGTCTGTAAAGCTAGACAATAGCTCATTAAAATGGGGAGACAATTCAGCCTTCCAAATGCTAGTTGGAGTAGGAACAGTGTTATCTTTTTGGAGTAAGAAATATCTTTATTATTTGAGAACATTGAACACCATAAATTTTTAAATCATTCCACAAAGTATATTAATGCAAGTATAATTATTTATAACATAAAAATGAAGTTTTGAAATAAAGAATAGTAAACACAACTAAACACACACACACAAATACACACACACACACACACACACACACACACACACACATCCCTAAATCAAGTTCCAAAGGCATGAAAAAATTTACAGCAATCAACCTTAATGTAATTGGGTCTTACACTAGAAAGAGAATTATATTAACAATCAGAAACAAATATGAGAGTTAAATGCATATAAATTTTATTTAAAAAGCATTTTAATTCAAGTATAATTAACATACAATGTTATATTAGTTTCAGGTATACAATATAACGACTCAACAATTCTATACATAACTCAGTGTTCATCATGATAAGTATATTCTTAATACCCTTCACATATTTCACTCACTCCCCTAACCACCTCCCCTTTGACAACCACCAATTTTTTCTCTATATTTATCTGGTTTTCTTGTGTGTTTATGTTTTTTTGTTTTTGAGAGAGAGAGAGATAGTGAGAGGGGTAAAGGGACAGAGAGTGAGAATCTTAAGTAGGCTTTATGCTCAGCACAGAGCTCAACACAGGGCTCAATCCCACTACCCTAGCATCATGACCTGAGCCAAAATCAAGAATTGGGACCCTCAACCAACTGAGCCACCTAGGATCTGTGGTTTTTTTGTCTCTTTTTTCCTTTGTCCTTTTGTTTGTTTCTGAAATTCTATATAGGAATAAAATTAAATGGTATTTGTCTTTCTCTGACTGACTTGTTTCTCTTAGCATTATCTTCTCTAGATTCATCCATGTTGTTGCAAATGGCTAGATTTTTCACTTTTATGGCTACATGTATACACACACAAATATACCACATCTTCTCTATCTGTTCTACTTTTTATTTAATTTTTTTTTTGAGAGAGAGAGAGAGAGAGAGACAGAGAGAGACAGAGAGAGAGAGACAGAGAGAAACAGCATGTGGGGGAGGGCCTGAAAGAGAGGGAGACACAGAATCCAAAGCAGGCTCCAGGCTCTGAGCTGTCAGCACAGAGCCCGACGCAGGGCTGGAACCCACAAACAGCGAGATCATGACCTGAGCTGAAGTTGGACGCTTAACCGACTGAGCCACCCAGGCACCCTGTATCTTTTTGAATTAGTGTTTCCATTTTTATGGGGTAAATACCTAGTAGGAGAATTATTGGGTCATATGGTACATAATTCTATTTTTAAATTTTTTAAATGTTTATTTATTTTTGAGAGAGAGAGACAGACAGACAGAGTGTGAGCAAGAGAGGGACAGAGAGAGAGGGAGGGAGACACAGAATCCAATGCAGGCTCTAGTCTCTGAGCTGTCAGGAATTTATCCATTTCTTCTAGGTTGTCCAATTTGTTGGCATATATTTTTTCATAAAATTCTCCTATAATCATTTGTATTCTTATGATGTCAGTTACTTCTCCTCTCTCATTTCTGTTTTTATTTATTTGAGTCTTTTTTTCTTATGAATCTGGCTAGATTGTGATGATCTTTAAAAAAAAGTTTCTGGTTTCATTGATCTATGAATTTTTCCCCATCTCTATTTCATTTATCTCTTCTCTAATCTTTATTATTTCCTTCTCTCTACTGGCTCTGGGCTAATTTGTTCTTTTTTAATCTGCATTAAGTATAAGGTTAGGTTGTTTGAGATTTTTCTTGCTTCATTAGGTAGACCTGTGTTGTTATAATCTTCCTTCTTAAAACAGCTTTTGCTGCATTCTAAAGATTTTGGACCATTATGTTTTCATTTTTATTTGTCTCCATGTAGTTTTTGACTTCCTCTTTGATTTCTTGCTTGACTCATTAATTGTTTAGTAGCATGTTATTTAACCTCCATGTATATAAGTTCTTTCCAGATGTTTTCTTGTGATTGATTTCTAGCTTTATGCCATTGTAGTCTAAAAAGATGCATGATATAATTTCAGTCTGTCTGAGTTTGTTGAGACTTGTTTTGTAGCCTGATATGTGATCTATTACGGAGACTGTTCCATGTGTACTTGAAAAGAATGTGCATTCTACTATTTTTGGCTGCAATGTTCCCTACCTCTGTTGGATCTACCTGGTCCAAGCCTGTTTCCTTCTTGGTTTTTTGTCTGGATGATCATTGAAGTAGGGTGTAACAGTCCCTTACTATTACCGCATTATCAGTTTCTTCCTTTATGTCTGTTAATAGTTGCTTTATGCATTATTTGGGTCCTCCTATGCTGGGTGCATAAATATTTACAATTGTTAGATCTTCTTGTTGGATTGTTCCCTTTATTGTTATGTAGTGTCCTTCTTTATTTCTTGTCCTTCTTTGTTTCTTGTAGTGTCCTTCTTTGTTTTAAAGCCTGTTTTGTCTGATTAAGTATTGCTACCTCAGTATTTTTTAATTTTCATTTGCATGATAAATGTTTTTCCATCCCTTCGCTTTCAATCTGCATGTATCTTTAGGCCTGAAGTAAGTCTCCTATAGACAGCATATAGATGGATCTTAGTTTTTATCCATTCAGTCACCCTATATCTTTTTATTAGAGTATTTAGTCCATTTATATTAAAGGTATTTATTGATATGTTTGTAACTATTGCCATTTTGTCCTTTCTTTACAGTTATTTTTGTAGTTCTTCCCTATTCCTTTCTTCTCCTGCTCTATTTCCTTATGATATGATGGCTTTCTTTAGTGATATGAATGGATTCCTTTCCCTTTATTTTTTGCATATCTATTACAGGTTTTTGATTTGTGGTTACCATTAGATTTATATATAACATCCTATGCATATAACAATCTATATTAAGTTGATGGTCACTTACGTTTGAACACTAGAATGGGTTCAAAGCCCTAAATTTTTTCTCCTCCTTACCACATTTTATGGATATCATGTCATTCTCCACATCCTAATAAATAAGTATTAATAATTAAATTACTGTGAGGTCCAATCTAACAGTGTTATTTAGCATTTTTAAGCATTATCAGAAAGAGGGAATGCAGAGTGAAAACCTTACATTTGCAGATTACAGAAAATTTTCTAGACTGTAATATATCAAAGAAATGAATAGAAAATATAATTTGACCTCACAAAACATTATGAGAAGAAAAAATGTGGAGACTGAATTTTTAGGTAGTTTTATAAAGGAAAAACATGGGTCTTAGAGGTAAATAATAATAACTATAAAATAATAGTCATAAATTTCTCAATAGTTATCACTTATCTTTAGTAATCCTTCAAAATAGCTATTATTCCTCTTTTACAGACAAGCTAATTGAGGCTCAGAAAGTTTAAGTAGCTTGCCTAACACTACAACAGGGGTTGTTGAATGTCTACATGAATGAATCTGTATTAATCATTAACATCACGCACTACCTCTGGAGACAGAAACTTGGTTTTTCATATGTTAAGAGAAGAACTAACTCCAAAATTATAAATTCTGCCACTCATGACCTTAACTGTCCAGATCAGAGTTAAGTGCTGGGAATTACCAGCCTATAAGAAGAACAATAACACCTTGAAGTGTGATTATTAAGTTTTGATTCCTTGCCAACTTTAAAGATCTGTGATATTTTTAGGTCAGTTACTAGAAAAACAAATTTTATCATAGGAATTTCATTTCTGTACTTGATAAGTTGACTTCTACAGTTTTAAAGCCACAACCTTCATTAATACATCATCCGGAAGTTAGAGAAAAGTAAGTCTGGAGAAGGAACAGTGGTCCATACCAGACACTGAAAGCTGGAGATGGAGAGTTGTTGAAAAAGCCTCCTTGGAATTGTGTGGAAGGATATCAAACTCCATGTTATCATTATATGTGAGTTGGTATTACAAATTATTTGTAAGGAGAATGAATTCCTTAGAAATTTCTTCATAATGTTGTTTGTGAATTAAATTAACCAGCACAGGGGCTTCCAAAAGAACATAGAAGTTACATAGCCCTGACCTTACCAATAGCTTGTATTACAAAAGTTTATTTCAAAGTTAATTGTATAAGCATGCACACCAAGGAAATGGTATTCCAAATCTGGAATCAGCACTATGGCCTGCAAGCCAAATACGACCACAACCTGTTTATGTAGGGCCCACAACCTGAAAAAGGCTTTCACATTCTTAAATGGTTGAAAAAAAATCAAAAGATGACTAATATTTCATGACACATAAATATTACATGTAATTCAAATTTCACTCCCCATAAGATAAAGTTTTGTTGGGATAAGACACAATCAGGTGTTAATATATTATCTAAGGCTGCTTCACATTTAACAGCATAGTTGTGACAGAGACCCTATGTCTCACAAAATCTAAAACACATGCATTCATACACTATCTGGCCCTTTACAGAAAAAAAAATGCTGGTCCTCATTATAAATTATTATTATATTCCCAAGTTGGCCGACAAAAACTGAAATTATTCAAAATGTGATTGTGCTATGGTGTTAACAGCATTCCCAATTCTGTGGCTGGTGACATGCCAGTTATGTGGGCACTATCAGAACAAACTTTTCAAAGTCCTACTTTCCTACCTTTGCTTATCCCATTCAGGCAATTTGGAATATCCTTCTCTCAACAAAATAAAATTTTAAATAAGTAAAAAGAGCTAATACTTATGAGTTAGCAAATCGAGCATTTTCTATTTGTTTTAAGTATTGTCCATGCCCTGCTTTATTTAATCCTCACCACAACTCAATAAAATAATTACTATTAACATACCCATTTACAAATGGGGAAATTGAGACCACAAGAAGTTAAATACTGGCTTCAAGTAATAGTTCTAGTAAGTGTTAAAGCCAGGATATAAACCCTGACAACCTTCTATAATATTGAATATTGTAGTATTATCCACAAACCACAGGCTACGTTCCTTTTACAACTTTTGAAAGCCTTTCAACATTTAAGACTCAATTCAAATGCCAACTTCTTCATGACTTTCTCCCAGATTCCCTTCAAAATAACTACATTAATTGTCTTATCAGCCCTGAGTCCTGCATTGGGCTCTGTACTGACAGCTCAGAGCCTGGAGTCTCCTCCAGATTCTGTGTCTCCCTCTCTGCCCCATGCACACGTTTTCTCTCTCTCTCTGTCTCTCAATAATAAATAAAAATGTTAAAAAATTTTATAAAGAAAGTATTCCATGTGAACCCATAACAGGGTAATGACTGGGTTGGAACCAAGGCTCAGGCAGCTGTAACACTGTGTGGAGTTAGGTGGGATGTCTGGCACTCTGGAACCAGAGTCGCAAAGAAACTGAAGATCAGGCTGACAGCATGGAAGCCCGTAAGAAGAGGAAGTAAGCCAGCCTCCAGAAAGAGAAAAAAATAGAGAGGAATGGAATCAAGGAGCTTCATCCATGATTTTCAATTTGGCAATAGCTGAAGATCCCATAATTCTAAATTTCAATTCTTGGAAATTTAAAAAAATCTCTAGTTTGGGATTCAGAAGGTCTGCTTTGAAGTCCTGTTACTTCCCCTTACTAGATATGTGACTTGTTAATTTGCTTCTCAGATGTCTGGTAGGATTAATAATATTTGTCCCATCTCATGGTGTGGCTTTACCTCCTATTAAAATGTGGATGATAAATTTCAAAATATTCAACAATGCTATTAATTGCTATTTAATGCTATTATCAGATCATCAGTTTAGAATCTACAGTTATTCTTTTTTTTTTATTAGAATCTACAGTTATTCTTGCCTATGCCTCTGGGAGAATGATTGTGGAAAGGTATATTAGGGTTTTCAAAATAGAGTAGAATCCCTAGAGAAAGTTTTTAGCAAAAACACTTGCATTGTGCATGAAGTCCCAAAAGGGTACAGCAAGCAATAGACAATTATCAAGGAGGCCTCATTAGAATTGTTGAGACAAGAGGTGGAAATAGTATTGTTTATAAGTGGAAAAGAAAACCCTTGATTCCCTCAGGAATGAAACACGTGACAGTAGTTGAAAAGAGAAGGAAAAGAGAGAATCTTTGTTGACTACTGGTTCCCACAAAAAGTCACAGGCAATGAGGCCCAAGTTTGGTAAATAAAATATGGGAAAGAAAATAACAAGGTAGTTAGGATCTAGGAAATTCCAATAGCCAAATCATTGACATTATTTCTAGGAGATCTTGACAGTAATTATAATGGCTATGAAACAGGAATAAATCTGGTTAAACACAGGTTTCATGTGTATCTGTGTGTATGATCTCACAGTTAGTGAGTTAGAGCCCCACGTTGGGCTCTGTGCTGACAGCTAGGAGCCTGAAGCCTGCTTTGGATTCTCTATCTCCCTCTCTCTCTCTCTGCCCCCCACCCCTGCCACTTGCTCGAGCGCTCTCTCTCTCTCTTTCTCTCTCTCTCTCAAAAACAAACATTAGGGGCGCCTGGGTGGCTCAGTCAGTTAGGCCTCCGGCTTCGGCTCAGGTCAGATCTCACGTTCGTGGGTTCGAGCCCCGCGTTGGGCTCTGTGCTGACACCTAGCTCAGACCCTGGAGCCTGCTTTGGATTCTGTGTCTCCCTCTCTCTGCCCCTCCCCCTCTCATGCTCTTCTCTCTCTGTATCAAAAATAAATAAAACATTAAAAAAAGTATTTCTAACAAGAAAAACAAACATTAAAAAAAGAATCTATTAGTTGAGAAAATACATAATGAAGAAAGATGCTATGAACTCAAAGCTTTTAAATGAATTTCAGTTTTTATTCATCATAATAGCTATATATGCATAATTGAGAAGATATATATACTATGAAAAACATAAAATTTATTTAGCCTAATGGTAATAGTTGGTATGTAAATGAGGTTCCCAGACCTGTAGTCCACATGTTAGGAATCACTGATTTATGACACCAACCTTACACGGAAAATGCATTCTGGATATAATCAATCAACCAAACCAAACTAATGATAATAGTTAAATATTAGACTGAAGCAGTGATTCTCAACTTTTTCTTCTTATCACCTTCCCTAGGAGTGCTTTAAGACATTTAGTTTTTTTAATCACCTTTCCTCTTCCATGAAATTTTAATACCACATATATACTGTATATCTGTTTTATTACTGTAGCTCCCTTAAAGAGGCATAAACCATTATAATGTCTAAAGCTTTTTCATACATATTCCCCTAAAAACTAAGGCTATATTGCCCCATATTGAGTATGTATGGACTAAAGAATTATCTTATTTAATCCTTACACTGAGATGGGTATTATTATTATTCCCATTTTTATAGACAAAGACAGTGAGCCTATGAGAGGCTAAATAAACTTACCTAATTTGCCAGACTCACTGAGCCTTCATGAGGACTGTGTGGAACATCATCTGTGGCACATTTCCCAGACCAGATGTTAGGATATACAAAGATACAGGATGCTCTTAAAGAACGGCAGTGTCAAAGCCATGTATTTTGTATCCGGAAAAGCAGCTATGTAAATGGCCAGGTTTTCTTTCTCTGATACTCATTATTTGACTAAGCCTGAAAAATGTTCGCTTGGTATTAGAGTAATTTTTGAGCACTGCTGATTAAATGTACATTGTTTAACAATACCTTTAAATGTTTTGAAATTTTCATTTCTTAATAATCAAAGAAATTTTAAAAAATATGGTTTTCCAACCATTTCTTCCTTCAACAATGTAGAGGATATGTGAGAGTAGGTTCTACCACTGGGTAATTTTACAAGCAGCAACGATATTTAATTAGGTAAAATTAAATTTCTTTTTACTACTGTTATCTTCATAAATTACTACCAAATCAGTTTGTGACTATTGTCACATGAGAAGAGATGCATAGAATGTTGGTGATAAAAAGGTTCATAGAAGGTAATCTCAACTGAATCCCAACAATCATACCCCTAATTAGGAGAAGAATTAAAATTTACTGAGAACTTTCTCATCTCAACTAGAAGAATCAATTTAATCTAGGTGGCCACAAAAAGAAAATAAAATTAAAGATTTAAAAAACAGTTGGTATACTGACTGATTCCCAAGATATTTCTAGATTAGTAAATCACTAAATATATTTAGAAATTAAAACAAATTAAAATTAAGTACATTACATTTTAAGAAAAATGTGAAAGACTTCTGCTTCCAGCCAAGATGAAGTATAAGAACTAGACTCAATACATGAAATAATGATTTTCAAGACATTGGAAATCAGACAACAAATGATAGTGAGCCCTGAGAGTTGAGAAATAAATAAGGTAGGCACTATAATTGCCCCTTTTTCTGTTTGCGAGGATTTATAGGCTATGCCACAGGGAGGAAGATTCCTTGATTTGAAGAGATGAAGATGAGAATCTGGGGAGACCAAAGCACCTAGTTCAGAGTACCAGAGAGTAGAAAGACCTAACCGTGGACATCTGGAGAAAGTCCTCCTCCAGTACTCAGCTAAGTACAGATCAGAATAGAGGCATGAAAAAACTACCTGAAGCCATGGAAGAAATCATACAAAAATTATAGGGAACAGCACCAATGCTCACTAAGATTGAGAATAATGCTAATTTCTACCAGCCAGACTGGAAAGATTCATAATTCATAGCAAATTGGATAGAGTATGCAGATAAGTGTGAAGTGCCTCAGTTATGGAGACTATTAGCTCTAGACTGAACACTACTCCAACCAAATCATAAAAACAAGTCATGAAAGGTCAAACTGTTTCCATGTAACTTAACTCTATCCCTAAACAAAGATCAAAACAATGTATAAGAATGTAAAAATATACAGAACTTGACAAGGTAAGATTCACAATGTCTGGCATTCAATTCAAGATACCCTGGTATGCAAAGAGGCCAGAAAACATGACCCAAACAAGGAAAATAATCAGTTAATCAAAACCAAACCCAAACTGACAGGTATATTAGAATTGGCAAAAATTAAGAAAAAGATATTTAAAACAATTACTGTAATTGTAGTCTATATGTTTATAAAATTAAGTCAGGACATGGAAGATATAAAAATGACCCAAAGCAAATTTTTTAAGATAAAACCTATAATGTGTGAGATTAAAAGTACACTGGATAGGATTAAGAGTTAATTAGACAACTTAAGAAAAAATATTAATGAACTGAAGGAATAGTATGGAAAACTATCCAAAATAAAACACATAGAGAATAAAAGTATCCAAAAAAATGGAAAGATAATCAGTGAGATGCAGGACAATTTCAAGAAGCCTAATACACAAATAATGTCAATCTCAGAAGCAACAGAGAGAGGGTATAAAATCATCTCAAAAAACTGTGGATGAAAGCTTTCCATATTGGATGAAAAATATAGAAGCACAGATCCAAGAATCTCAAAGAACCCCAAGCATAAGAAACATAAAGAAAACTACATCAAAGCAATCATAATCAAATTGCTTAAAACTAATGATAAGACAAATACTATATGATTTCACTCATCTGTGGAATTTAAGAAATAAAACAAAGGAGCAAAGGGGGAAAAAAAGACAGTGGGGAAGGGGGCAAACCAAGAAACAGACTCTTAACTATAGGGAACAAACTAATGGTTATCAGAGGGGAGGTGGGAAGGGACAAATGGATGTATAGTATTGTATTTCTTAATGCTACAAATGAAGTGGTATAATAACTCTTGATTCTATTATCAGGTATTCTATGAGAAGTTAAAGATGTATACTTTAAACCTTAAAAGTAACCACTATGATAACAAAACAGAATTACAGGTTATAAGCCAACAAAGAGAACAAAATGGAATAATAAAATATCAATTAATGCGAAAGAAGGGAGTGAAAACGGTAAAGCAAAAATGGGACACATAGAAAACAAATAAGATGGCAGACTCAAACCTAAACAATTCTCTACGTACCCTGATTAAAAAGCAAAGATTGTCAGAGTGGATAAAAAAGCATACAACCCAGCAATTACACTCCTTGGTATTTACCCAAATGAACTGAAAACTTATTTTCACACAAAAACTTGCACATAGGTGCTTATAGCATCTGTATTCATAATTGCTCAAACTTGCATACACTGAAGATATCCTTCAATAGGTGAATGGATAAACTGTGGTACATCCAGACAATGGAATATTATTCAGCACTAAAAAGATAGGAGCTATGAAACCACTAAAGGCATGGACAAATGTTATATACATATTACTAAGCCAATCTAAAAAGAGTACTTACTATATTATTCCAACTATGTGACATTCTGGAAAAGATGGAAATATGGAGATAGTAAAAAGATCAGTGGTTGACAGCGGTTGGGAATGGAGAGGATAAATGGTGGAACACAGCAGATTTTTTATAGCAGTGAAATGATTCTGTAGGGTAGATACTTTAAAGGCAGATATATGTCATTACACAGTTGTCAAAACCCAAAGAAGTAGAAACCAAAAATGAACCCTAATGTAAACTACTGACTTTGGTTTGATAATGATATGTCAATGTTGATTCATCTATTATAACAAATGTACCACTCTGGTGTGGTTCTTTAATGGTGGAGGAAACTTTGCTTGTGTGGGAATAGGGATAAGTATGTAGAAACTCTGTATTTTCCACTCAATTTTGTTGTGAACCTAAAATTGCTCTAAAAAATGAAGTTCTTATACAAAGAAAGAGAAATTAGAACATCAGAATTTATGGCATAACATTAATGCAGTACTTAGGAGAAAATTTATAGCATTAAGTGCCTATATTAGATCTCATCTTCTACCTTAAGAAACTGGAATAGCAGAGAAAATTAAAGACAAAGTAACTAGAAGATAGGAAATAAAATATATCAAAACAAAATCAACAAAACAGAAAAAAATCAATACAACTAATTTTGAGACTATCAATAAAAATGATAAACCTCAAGCCAGACTATCAGAAGAAAAAGAAGACACAAATTGCTAGTGATAAGAATAGAGAGATAATGTCACTATAAGTTCTACAGATAATAGAACATAGATAATGGCACAGGAAGGAAGAAGTGAGAGAGAGCCTAATAGACTCCTTGATTTGAAGAAATTAAGATAGAAGTCTGGAGAGATCAAGGCATCTAGTTCAGAGTACCTAAATAGCCATATATCTATTAAAGAAATTAAAATTGTAGTTAAAAAACCTTTCCACTAGAAAACTCCTGGTCCAGATGGCTTCATTAGCAAATTACATGCACATTTAACAAAGAAATCATGACAAATTATTCAACAAATTAGAAGATGAGGGAGTAAATCCCAACTTTTTCTATGAGGTGTGCATGTATTATCTTGATAGCAAAACAAAGATAATACAAGAAAAATACAAACCACATGATATTTCTCATGAACAAGATGCAAAAGTTCTAAATAGATTTTTAGCAAATTAATTAAAAAATGTATTAGATAGATAATACATCATGGCCAGTAGGGTTTATGCCAGGAATGCTAGTTTAACATTTGAAGATTAAACAATAAAATTTACTGCATTAACAAACTAAAAAAAGAAAAATAATGTTATCTCAACAGACATAGAAGAAGCATTTGATATGTATTCCAACATCTGTTAAGATAAAAGCTTGCAATAAACTAGTAATAGAAGGAAACTTTCTCAGCCTTATATAGGGCACCTATGAGAAACCTAGCTAGTAATATACTTAATGATAAAGGAATGAATACTTTCATTTTAAGAACAGGAACAAGACTAGGATATCTGTTTTCATAACTTCTATGCAACATAGTACTGGAGATTCTAGCCAGTTGATTAAACAAAGAAAAAGAAATGAGGCATCTAGATTAGAAATGAATTAGTAAAACTGTCTTTATTCATAGATAGCATACCTTTGTAAAAAATTCAATGGAATATACACAAAACTGCTAGAACTAATAAGTGACTTTAGTAAATTTGTAGGATACATAATCAATACTAAAAAGCTATGTTATTTCTACACATGCTGGCAGTGAACAATTAGAAATTAAAATTTAAAAGTAACATTTAAAATATTACCAAAAATATTAAATGTATTGGTATACTTGGGCTGCCATAACAGAATGCCACAGAGTGGGTGGCTTAAACAACAGACACTTATTTTCTTACAGTTCTGAAGGCTGGAAGTGTAAGATCAAGGTACCAGCAGCAGAGTTGGTTTCTGGTGATACCTCTCTTCTTGGCTTGCAGACAGCCACCTTCTCACTATGTCCTCACATGGCATTTCCTCTGTCCATGCAAATTCCTGGTATCTCTTCCTCTTCTTGTAAGGATACCAGTCCCCATGGATTAGGACCTCATTTTTATGACCTCATTTAACCTTAACTACCACCTTAGATGCCCTCTAAGTCACACTGGGGATCAGGGCTTCAACTTATGAATTGTGGCAGGACACAATTCAGCCCACAACAGGACAAACCTTACAAAATCTATGAACGATCTGTGCATGGAAAACTATAATAGATTACTGAGAGAAATTTAGGAAGACCTAAAAAAAACTCAATACTGTTAGGCACGCCTGAGTGGCTCAGTCGGTTGAGTGTCTGACTTCAGCTCAGGTCATGAACTCGAGGTTCATGGGTTCCGGCCCGCATCAGGCTCTGTGCTGACAGCTCAGAGCCCACTTCTAATTCTGTGTCTCCCTTTCTCTCTGCCCCACCCTCACTTGCACTCTATCTCTGTCTCTGTCTCTGTCTCTCTCTCTCAAAAATAAACAATTTTTTAAAATCCCAGTCAAAATCCTAATAGGCTTGTCTATGCATAAAGAGATAAGCTGATTCTAAAATTCATATGGAAATGTAAAGGACTTAAATTATCTGAAACATCTCTAAAAGAGAACAAAGTTGGAGGGCTAATACCACTGGCTAATAATGGCCAACACCATTATTTTAAAGTTACAGTAATCAAGACAGTGTGGTATTGGCATAAAGACAAACATATCAATGGAACAGAAAAGAGTCAAGAAACAACCTACATGTATACGAATAACTGATTTTTGACAAAATGGCCATGAAATGGAGAATGAATGGCCTAGTCAGCAAATGGAATTACAAAGGGGCACAAGGAAACTGTTGAAGGTGATAGATATGTTCACTATCTTAATTGTGGTAATAGTTTTATGGGTGTCTGTATATGTCAAAAGTTATCAAATCAAACACTTTAGATATAGTTTATTTTATGTCAATAATACCTCAGCAAAGTTGTTTTTAAAGAAGAAAAATATCAATAAAAACTTAATTTGGGTAAGAAGAATACATAAGAAGCCCATAAACTATTTGCTAATAGGAGTGGTAATGTAGTTTAGTATTTATCTTAGGAAGTCTTGCTCAGTTTGAGAATATTAACGGACATTTGTTAAGTAGCAATCATTTGTTTTCTATGTGTTTTGTATGTGTATATGTTCAAAGGAAATTTGAAAAACAAAACAGAGAGCAGTTTAATAATGTTCAAATGGGAATTTCAGTTGTCTTTAGAACAAAAAATGTGGCACCTGTTAAATTTATTTTCTACAAATCTGCAGATATTGAGGATTACTCACTGATCCTTCAGAATGAGATTTTTTTTCCTCTAAAATATTCAATTTCACGGGATGCCTGGGTGACTCAGTCGGTTAAGCGACCAACTTCAGCTCAGGTCATGATCTCAGGGTTTGTGAGTTGGAGCCTTGAATCAGGTTCTGTGCCAACAGCTCAGAACCTAGAGCTGCTTCAGTTTCTGTGTCTCCCTCTCTCTCTGCCTCTCCCCTGCTCACACTCTTTCTCTCTCTCAAAAATAAATAAACATTAATTTTTTAAAAAAAAAATATTCTATTTCACATAATGAATTGTCATTAACAATAAAGTTTTTGTTTACTTGCTTTTATTTTCTTAATTGGCTTCTATTCTAGAAAAGAGGTCCAAAAAGGAATCATTTCTAGGAGGTATTTCAGAAGGATAAAGGATCTGGAAGACTTCACCCTGTTTTAATTGGAATTCTATAAATTGAATTTTGTATACTAAAGTTTAACCAACTGGAATTTTAATTTGAAAAGCACAAGAGGAATAAATATGGAACACATTGTTTATTGTATTTGTTATTTATGTCAGTATTTGTTAATAAGCAGAAGGTCAAAGTTTTATAAAAATAATTACATAAAGGAGAACTCTGCTCTTTCTAAGTGGCTAAAGCAACACTGCAGACCATTCTTCGTAAATAGCTGCAGGTCCATGGTTTCTAACAGTTTTCTAATAGTTCCTAATAGGAAACTAGCACTACAAGTTGAATGCCAACAAATAAATAGCTAACATGTTTGAAGATTTACTATAAACTAGGCTCCATGATCAATATGTATGAATTATATATATGCTTATTCTATCGATAAGGCCATGAAGTAATATTATTATTCTCCTCATTTTACTGATAAGCTATCTGAACCATGGAGAAGTTAAAGAACTTGGCCAAAGTCATGCAAGAGGCTGAGCTAGGATATAAACCCAGGCAGCCTTTTTGTTCTGTAGTTTGAGAAAACGTATAATAAAAAGAAGCCTCTCAGAATTCAGTGTGTTCATAGGAATACACATATTCAAAACTTAATTCTCATATTTATATAAGAAGAACATTCTTTAATTAGTGTGTAGACAATACTCAAAGGCTGTATTTAAGGATTTCTTGCAAAAGGGTGACTAAGGTCTCAGATGAATCTATAAACATTCTTATAAAAGTATTTTGCTTATGTTAATATTGATAATTATGCAAAATGCTTTCCATTTATTTATTTATTCCAATATTGATAATATGCCAAAAGCAATCCATCTAATGCGGGGGAAATATCACTAGTCTAAAAGTCAGGTGTTTTTATGAGAGAATCTGTAAAAGGGTGAATTAAAATAGAGTTGGAGTGAGGTACATCCAAGAACCCATTTAAAGCAATACATTTGGACCCAAAACTTAGTCAATGTTCCCTGCCTGTTCTTCTCCAAGGCAGGACTAGTTCTACCTCTTTAATATCCTGCTTTTCCTCAGCAGTTGTATTACTTTCTTATTGTTGGTAAAACAAATTTAATGTTTTAGTGACTTAAAACAATACAAATGTATCATTCGACAATTCTGGAGGTCAGAAGTCAAAAATCGGTTTCTTTTTTTTTTTTTAATAGTATATTGTCAAATGGTTTCCATATAACACTCAGTGCTCTTCCCCACAAGTGCCTTCCACCACCTCTTTTCCCCCTCCCTCTTCCCCTTCAACCCTTGGTTTGTTTTCAGTATTCAATAGTCTCTTGGATCTTGTGTCCCTCTCTCTCCCCAACTCTCTTTCCCCCTTCCCCTCCCCATGGTCCTCCATTAGGTTTCTCCTGTTTTCCTGTTAGACCTATGAGTGCAAACATATGGTATCTGTCCTTCTCTGCCTGACTTATTTAGCTTAGCATGACACCCTCGAGGTCCATCTACTTTGCTACAAATGGCCATATTTCATTCTTTCTCATTGCCTGTAGCATCTATGTGCCAAAAATCGGTTTCACAATCAAGGTTCCTTCCGGGGGCTCTGAGGAAAATCTGTTTCCTTGCCTTTTCTAGCTTCTGGATGTCACTTCCTATCCTTGGTTCATGACTCTTTCCCTTGCAGTCCAACCTCTTGATTCTGTGGTCACATCCCCTACTTCCTTTCCTGTGTTAAATCTCTCTCTGCCTCTCTATTTTTAAGGACATTGTGATTATATATAGGACCTACCTGAATAATCTAGGATACTCTCCTTATCCAAAGATACTTTAATCACATCTGAAAACTCTCTTTTGCCATATAAATTAACAATTAGGTTCTTGGGACTAGAATGTGGATATCTTTGGGGACCATTAATCAACTACCACAACAGTGGGTATACAACAATGTGGTCATTATATGCATTCTTTTGTATCTCAGAATGTCTTGCCTTACCTTTTTCTTAGTTCACTGATTCACAAAATGTATTCTTCAGTATACTGGTTTTGTAGAATGTTAAAGGTATTTTGGGGGGAAGGGAGGGAAAGCTCTGTAGTCAAAAGGTGTTGAAAGAAACATAATAAATAAAATGTTATTTCTTACTATAGCACTTCCCAGAGCCTTTATTTTTTAATTTACTTAAATTCAAGTTAGTTAACATACAGTGTGGTATTGGTTTCCTGAGTAGAACACCGTGATTCATCACTTACATAGAATACTTAGTGCTCATCCCAACAAGTGTCCTCCTTAATCACCCACCTACCTCCCCTTCAACAACCTCAGTTGGCTCTCTATATTTAAGAGTCTCATATGGTTTGCTTCCCTCTCTATTTTTATCATATTTTTCTTCCCTTCCCCTATGTTCATCTGTATTGTTTCTTAAATTCCACATGAGTGAAATCATATATTTGTTTTTCTCTGACTTAATCTGCTTAGCATAATACACTGTAATTCCATCTATGTTGTTGCAAATGGCAAGATTTCATTCTTTTTGATCATTGAGTAATATTCCATTGTGTGTATGTATATACACATATACTCATATATATGTAAACAAGCATTGAAATTTTCCAGAAGAACAACATAATTTACAATCAGTCTCAAGTTTAGTTGGCCAAAGAACCCCTTTCTGTGTAGAATTTCATAGAGTTACTGTTCCACAGTACACATTTTTGAAGACTATGACTTAGGTAAAATGTAGGATTTATGTAATTCTGCCAAATTTTTTTATTTATATATGTGAAATCCTTGATGCCAAGAAAATGTCAGACCTAATGACATAATTAGGTTCTTATAAGTGGGTCCACATATCGTAAGGTCCCAAGACTACAAGAAGAAGATAAAATTAAGTAGGTAGCCCCCACAAAGTCAAAGATTTCCAAACTAACAGGGTAGGTGAGCTTTCTCCTCCCATTTCTCCTAATAATGCTGTTACCACTTACAAGATGTGGTTTGATATGATGGTAGGATAGGGCTGATCTTGGAGGGTATTATGAAATGTTACAAAGGGAATTTTTAATTTGTATATATAAACCTTTGTCAAAACAATTCCTTTAAGAGTCTAGGCTTGAGAGGTCACCTTCACTATTCCTAACATGTCAATTCTAGTAATGTTTCTAAGATCCTGTAAACCATACTGGTCCCTGTCTTCAAATACATTACCCTAAAATCCCTAAGAGTTCATAGTTATTAATGACGAGAATTTAATAGTAGATACACTTTGTATGGTAGTCTTGATCCTACTACTAATCAGTACATACTTTGGGGTAAGTCACCTCTTTGGACCCAAGTTTACATAATCATAAAATGAAAGGGCAAGTTAGCAAAGTCACTTAGAGCTCTAATTTCCTGTGATTCCATTATCCCAGACTAGGAGAATACCATCCACTCAACTGCCTCTGATAAACCTGAGCCCTGGGTCACTAGAAGTTGACCATTTGTCTGGAAAACTGAAAAATCTCCATGACTCCTCTCTCAGAGGGTATCTTGTATAAGTGTTGTCTCCAAAACCCTCACCTGTAAAATAAGTTCAGTCCTAACTTAGGGTTTAAAGTACAGATTCAGAGATGGCAAAGTTTACTGAGTTAATTTGTATGTTGAAATCTGTCACTAAAATGAAAATAAAAGATGATTTTTTGCATCAACAGAAACAGAACATTACAGTATGGTAAAACAAAACTCAGGGAACTTCATTTCTGTTCATGGAATATAGCTGGAAAACATAGTTAAAATAACATTATATTTGAAATAAGAAAAACTGAATTTGAAGCACAAGTCTATTACTAACTAGCTGCAGTCCTATAAACCCAGATGGCTCTCTGTTTCCTCATCTGCATATTGGGAAAAATAACATCTGTGATATTCATTTCACAGGAGTTCTTAGAAACTTGAGTTAGGCAATGTATGAAAAGTAAGCTTTGCAAAGTAGAAATTCTATGCAAATGTAGGAACTCATAACTAATAACACCTGAATTACTTTATTCCCTGTGAAAATATACAGTGTCCCTAGGAAACAAGATTAAGCATGTAAACTAATAAAACCACAATGAGTAATTGAAAACAGGTACCAAATGAATGAACTTGAAAATCTAGAAAGAGGTGTTGAATATTAAGGGTTGATGAGCAGTGATAACAATATATTAGGCTGGCAGGATTGAGTTACCATTGTAATACTTAGTCTTTCTCTACAGAATTCTAAGAAAGAGAAATATGGAAGCATGAGAAAGAGAAATACTGATACAAAATCAATGTACAAAAATCAGTAGCATGTCTATACGCCAATAATGAAGCAACAAAAAGAGAAATCAAGAAAATGATCTAATTTACAACTGCACAAAGAATGATAAAATATTTAGGAATAAGCCTAACCAAAGATATACAAGATCTGTATGCTAAAAACCATAGAAAACTTATGAAAGAACTTAAAGAAGACACAAAGAAATGGAAAAACATTCCATGCTCATGGACTAGAAGTACAAGTACTGTTAAAATGTCAATACTACCCAAATCATTCTACACATTCTATGCAGTTCCAATCAAAATTGTACTGGCATTCTTCTCAAAGCTAGAACAAACAATCCTAAAATGTGTATGGTTCCACAAAAGACCCTGCGTAGCCAAAGTAATATTGAAGAAGAAAACCAAAACGGGAGGCGTCACAATCCCAAACTTTAGCCTCTACTACAAAGCTATAACCATCAAGACAGAATGGTATCGGCACAAAAACAGACACAGAGACCAATGGAATAGAATAGAGAACCCAGAATTGGACCCACAAATGGCCAACTAATCTTTGACAAAGCAGGAAAGAGTATCCAATGAAAAAAAGACATCCTCTTTAACAAATGGTGCTGGGAGAACTGAACAGCAACATGCAGAAGAATGAAACTAGACCACTTTTATATCATACACAAAAGTAAACTCAAAATGGATGAAAGACCTGAATGTGAGATAGGAAATCATCAAAACCCTAGAAGAGAAAGCAGGCAATAACCTCTTTGACCTTAGTTGCAGCAATTTCTTGCTTGACAAGTCTATGAAGGCAAAAAAAAATAAAGCAAAAATGGACTATTGGGACCTCATCAAGAAAAAAAGCTTCTGCATTGCAAAGGAAACAATCAACAAGACTAAAAGGTGACCAATGGAATGGGAGAAGATATCTGCAAATGACATATTGGATAAAGGGCTAGTATACAAAATCTATAAAGAACCTCTCAAACTCAACACCTGAAAAACAATCCAGTGAAGAAATGGACAGAAGACATGAATAGACACTTTTCCAAAGAAGACATCCAGATGTCCAACAGAAACATGAAATGATGCTCAACATCACTTATCATCAGGAAAATACAAATCAAAACCACACTGAGATGCCTCCTCACACCAGTCAGAGCAGCTAAAATTAACAACTCAGGAAACAATGGACGTTAAAAAGGATGTGAAGAAATGGGAACCCTCTTACACTGTTGGTGGGAATGCAAACTGGTGCAGCTGCTGTGGAAAATTGTGTGGAGGTTCCTCAAAAAAAAAATAGAACTACCCTATGACCCAGCAATAGCACTACTAGGAATTTATCCAAAGGATACAGGAGTGCTGATGCATAGAGGCACATGTACCCCAATGTTTACAGCAGTGCCTTCAACAATAGCCAAATCATGGAA
Source organism: Suricata suricatta (assembly GCF_006229205.1). Lineage (NCBI taxonomy): Eukaryota > Metazoa > Chordata > Mammalia > Carnivora > Herpestidae > Suricata > Suricata suricatta. Next base: position 157,717,514 of record NC_043701.1, read on the forward strand.
AGAGCCCAACTGTCCATCAGCTGATGAATGGATAAAGAAGATGCAGTTTATATATACAATGAAATACTACTTGCAAATGAGAAAGAATGAAATCCTGCCATTTGCAACTACATGGATAGAACTGGAGGTATTATGCTAAGTGAAATAAATTAGTCAGAGAAAGACAGATATATCTTTTTACTCACATGTAAAATCTGAGAAACTTAGCAAAAGACTATGGGGGAAGGAAGGGGAAAAATAGTTTCAGAGAAGGAGGCAAACCATAAGAGAACCTTAAATACAGAGAACAGACTGAGCATTGATGGGGGCAGGGGCAGAGGAGAGGAGAAAATGGGTGATGGGCATTGAGGAGGCCACTTCTTGGAATGAGCACTCGGTGTTGCATGTAAGTGATGAATCACAGGAATCTACACTGAAAACAAAGAGCACTCTATATACACTGTATGTTAGCTAACTTGACAATAAATTATGTTTGTAAAAAAGTTACTGTGGTGCATAAAAAAAGATAAATACTTAAAATGTAAAAGAGCGATCAATAAGTTGACTATAAGATGAAAAATATTTTGCAGAGAACTGCAGACATACTTACTTTCAAAAATAGCATAGAACTGATAGAAAGTCCTTTATGTTATATTGTTCTTATTACAATATATTAAAAGGAAAAGGCCATCACAAATGAACTTATTTATTTATTAAGACAAAGTAGGATTGAATCAGTTCAAAATCAGTTCAAAATCCTGCTACATCCTCTAAGATCAATAAAAGTGATTATTAACTTCTTGGGAAAGAAAGAAAATTACAGAATAAAGTCATACAGGGGCACCTGAGTGTCTCAGTTGGTTAAGCATCTGACTTCAGCTCAGGTCATGATCTCATGGTTCGTGGGTTCAAGCCCCACATCAGGCTCTGTGCTGACAGTTCAGTGCCTGGAGCCTGCTTCCGATTCTTTGTCTCCCTCTCTCTCTGCCCCTCCCCCATTCATGCTCTGTCTCTCTCTGTCTCAAAAATAAATAAACTATTAAAAATTTTTTTAAAAAGAATAAAGTCATACATAATATACACAAGAAATATACACAAGACCTACAAAATAAACTAACAAATTAATATCTATGCATCAGGAACTCTTCTGGGTGCTTTACAAACATTATTTCAGTTAAGCTCTCCCTCTTAGTTTAAGTTCCATTAAGTTCTATTTTGTTGATACCTATTTCCCCAGTATATGAAAGGTACTTAGAAAATCTTTTTTAGGCCACATTTAATTTTTATTTATTCATTTTTAAAGATTTTATTTTTTAAGTAATCTCCACACCCAACGTGGGGCTCAAACTCACAATCTGAGACCAAGAGTTGCATGCTTTACGGACTGAGCTAGCCAGGTGCCCCTTTATTTGATTTTTTAAATGCTGCACAACAAAATACTTATTTCATTTATTTTATTTCATAATTTATGTTTGCTGCTGTTATTTTATTTCCTGAAAGAGAGAGGGAACTTTTTTTGCCTTTTTCTTTTTCTACAATAGGCTGCCTTAAGATTTATAAATTTGGAATATTTAATTAAGCAAGCTAAAGGGAAAAAGGAGTTTCACAAAATCACTTGCCTGGGAAAGGCAATGTTGTGCTGTTAATCATGCCTTATGGTGGGTGATCAACTGCATGTACAATTATACCTTACTCTTAATGAAGTACTCCAAGAAGGGAACACCAAAATTTAATTAAAATCTTAAGTACAATTAATTAAGAAAATGTTTATTTTTTATTTATTTATTTTTTAACATTTATTTATTTTTGAGAGACAGAGAGAAACAGATTATGAGCAGGGGAGGGGCAGAGAGAGAGGGACACACAGAATTGGAAGCAGGCTCCAGGCTCTGAGCTAGCTATCAGCACAGAACCTGATGTGGGACTCGAACCCACGAACTGTGAGATCATGACCTGGGACAAAGTTGGATGCTCAACCGACTGAGCCACCCAGGCGCCCCAAGAAAATATTAAAAATTTTTAATTGTTTATTTTTTGACAGAGAGACAGAGCACGAGTGGGGAAGGGGCAGAGACAGAGGGAGACACAAAACTTGAAGCAGGTGGTAGGCGCTGAGCTGTCAACATAGAGCCTGAAGCAGGGACGAAGGGCTCAAATCACAGACTGTAAGATCGTGACCTGAGCTGAAGTAGTACACTTATCCAACTGAGCTACCCAGGTGCCCCAATATTTTTTTCTGAATGAATGAGAGTTATATGTGGAGCATATCAAATACCTAATTTAACCTCTTTGGATTTCAGCCTCCTCATCTGGGAAATGGTAGAATGAATTAACTACAGTATAGGCCCCAATAACTATATAATGTTCTATATGGTATTGTCCTTGTTAGAAAAAGATGCCCCAAGTCCTTGCCAACCATTTGATCACTGAACAAATTCTGTACTTTCCTACTGCCATCTTTTGTTCATGGTGTTCCCTTGAAACCAATCTCCATCTGTCTTGATCTAATGTAATACTTGTGAAAGATCATCCCAAATATGATCTCCTTCAAATATCACATTCTTAATGTTTCCATCTCAAATACTATGTCCCATAATGTGATTTTTTTCACATGTCTACTAATCATTTGGTATCTCTTTTCAAAATCTTGTATGACATTTTATTCAAGATGGGAAGTATGACATAGTAAGTAAAAAATAAAAGCTCTGATATTCAGTTGTCTAGATCCAAATTCTGGCTTTACACCAGCTATGTAATTGTGGACAAATTACTTAAATCTCTTTTTATTAATTTCTCCTCTATAAGATGGGAATATCTGCCTCAAGGAATTTTGTAATGATTGAAAAAGAAAATCTAACATAAGATGCTTCACCAAGTGCATGGCATATAGTGTACATTCAGAAAATAGATTACTGTTTCTCTTTTAGCACTCAAAGAGAAAAGAGATAAAAACTAGCATTGTTTATCCCTCCTAATAGACTACGTGTGTCTTGTGGGTATAAATGGGTCTCATTTATCTTTCAATCACCTTCAGTTATGGCATAGTGTCATGTATACAATAAGGGTTCCATCATCTTTAGTTATTGAGTGAAACAATTCCATTTTTTTAAAAAAGTATCTGAAAGAAAAGTGCCCTAACTCCAAGAGGTAAATTAATATGCAACAGGACAACTAAGAAATTGTTTGGAACTTAACCCATAGCATTCATCTTAGACAAAGCAATAACTCCTCCCCACAACCTATTTCTCATCTCTTTACCACTCTTGCATACCTGCAAAGATCCTAACAAACATTCCCTATAAGTATCCAAAAAGTAGAGAAGGGAGAGACAGCTATAGCAATTGATGCCTTTATCTCTCAATGTAATGCCCTCCTTGTAATGGAACTTCTGTTTCCGAAAGTACAGAAAATTCTTAGCCATTACAAATATTTCGTCTGCCTTGTTTTCCCCAGTCCAAATTCTAATTATAGGTATGTCAGATTGTTTAATATATCTCACAGCTCTCAGATGCTGTTCTCTATATTTTTCCCTTTTCTTTGTGTTTTAGCTTTAATCCCAATATAGTTAACATACAGTGTTATATTAGTTTCAGAAGTACAATATAGTGATTAAAAATTCTATACATTATTCAGTGCTCATCATGGTAATGTTACTCTAAATCTTCTCCACATATTAAACTCATCCCCCACCAACCTCCCCTCTGGTAACCAACATTTTGTTCTCTATAGTTAAGAGTCTAGATTTTGGTTTGTCTCCATTTTATTTTATTCATTTATTTTGTTTCCTAAATGCCATATATTAGTGAAATAATATGGTACCTGTCTTTCTCTGGTGGACTTATTTCACTTAGAATTATACTCTATAGATCTGTTAATTTTATTGCAAATGTCAAGATTTCATTGTTTTTAATGGTTCAGTACTATTCCATTGTGTATATATACCACTTCCCTATTCATTCATAAATCAGCAGACACTTTGGCTGCTTCCATATCTTGGCTATTGTAAATAATGTTGCAATAAACTTTGAGGTTCATATATCTTTTCAAATTAGTGATTTTGTATTCTTTGGGTAAATACCCAGTAATGAAATTACTGGATCATATGGTAGTTGCATTTTTAATTTTTGTGGAACCTCCATACTGTTTTGCACAGTGATGGCACCAGCTTGCATTCCCACCAACAGAGCACAAGGGTGACTTTTTCTCTGCATCCTTGCCAACACTTGCTGTTTCTTGTATTTCTGATTTTAGCTGTTCTGGCCGGTGTAAGATGATATCTTATTGTGGTTTTGACTTACATTTCCCTGATGATTAGTGATGATGTTGAGCATCTTTTCAGATGGCTGTCGACCAACTGCATGTGTTTGGAGAAAGGTCTATTCATGTCTTCTGACCTTTTTTATTTGTTTTTTTTGGTATTGAGTTGTGTAAGTTCTTTATATATTTTGGATTCAAATCCTTTATCAGATATGTCAACTGCAAATATATTTTCCCATTCAATAGGCTGTCTTTTAGTTTTGTTAATGTTCTTTTGCTATGCAGATTCTTTTTATTTTGATGTAGTCCTAATAACTTCTTTTTACTTTTGTTTCCTTTTCCTCAGGAGACATAGCTAGAAAAATGTTGCTATGGCCAATGTCAGAGAAGTTACTGCCTGCTCTCTTCTCAGATTTTTATGGTTTCATGTCTCACATTTAGACCTTTCATCCATTTTTAGTTTATTTTTGTGTATGGTATGAGAAAGTGGTTTAGTTTTATTTTTTGCATGTACCTGTCTACTTTTCCCAACACCATTTGTTGAAGAGAGTGTCTTTTTCCTATTGCATATTCTTGCTTCCTTTGTCAAAGAATGACTGACCACATAATCTTGAGTTTATTTCTGGGCTCTCTATTCTCTTCCACTGATCTTTGTGTCTATTTTTGTACCAGTACCACATTGTTTTGATTACTGTAGCTTTGTAGTATATCTTGAAATCTGGGATTGTGATACCTTCAGTTTTGTTCTTTTTCAAGATAGCTTAGGCAACTCAGGGTCTTTTGTGGTTCCATACAAATTTTAGCATTTGTTCTATTCTGTGAAAAATATTAATGGTATTTTTAAAATATTTATGTTTGAGACAGAGAGAACAGAGAGCAAGCAGGGGAGGGGCGAGAGAAGGAGACACAGAATCCAAAGCAGGCTCCAGGTTCTGAGCTGTCAGCACAGAGCCTGACACGGGGCTTGAACCCACAAACTGTGAGATCATGACCTGGGCCGAAGTCAGATGCTCAACATACTGAGCCACCCAGGCGTACCATATTATTGCAATGTATTTTGATAGGGATTGAATTAAATGTATAGGTTGCTTGGGGTAGCATGGCCATTTTCATAATATTTATTCTTCCATCCCTGAGCATAAAGTATCATTCCATTTATTTGTATCATCTTCAATTTATGTCATCAATGTTTTATAGTTGCCAGAGTATAGGTATTTCACCTCCTTGATTAAATTTATTCCTACCTATTTTATTCTTTTTGGTGCATTTGTAAATGGGATTGTTTCCTTAATTTCTCTTTCTGCTATTTCATTATTAGTGTATAGAAATGCAAGGGATATCTATAAATTGATTTTGTATTCTGACCACCTTACTAAATTCATGTATCAGTTTTACTAGTTTTTTGGTGGAGTCTTTAGGATTTTCTCCATATAATGTCATGTCATCTGCAAATATTAAAAGTTTGACTTGTTCCTTACTAATTTGGATATTAATTTTTCTTCTGTGATTGCTTTGGTTAGGACTCCAGTACTATTGTTGAAGAAAAGTAGTAAGAGTGAACATCTTTGTCAAGTTCCTGACACTGGGGGGAAAACTCTTAGTTTTTCCACATTGAATATGACATTAGCTGTGGAGTTTTCATATACAGCCTTTATTATGTTGAGGTATGTTCCCTCTAAACCTACTTTGTTGGGGAATTTTATCATGAATGGACGTCATACTTTGTCAAACACTATTTCAGCATCTATTGAAATGATAGCATGTTTTTATCTTCTCTCTTATTGACAATGTGTCACATTGATTGGTTTGCAAATATTAAACCACCCTGCATCCCAGGAATAAATCCCACTTGATCATGTTGAATGACTTTTGTAATGTATTGCTGTGTTTGTTTTGCTAATATTTTGTTGGGGATTTTTGCATCTATGTTCATCAGAGATATTGGCCTACAGTTCTCCTTTTAGTAGTCTCTTTATCTGGTTTTGGTATCAGAGTAATGCTAGCTTCACATAACAAATTTGGAAGGCTTTTTACCCTACTCTATTTTTTGAGTTTGAGAAACATAGGTTACCTCTTCTTTAAATGTTTGGTAACACTCACCAATGAGTCAACCATCTGGTCCTCAACTTTTGTTTATTGGGAGATTTTTGCTTACTGATTCAATTTCCTTCCTGGTGATTGATCTGTTCAATTTTTCCACTTTCCTGCTTCAGTTCTGGAAGGTTATATGTTTATAGGATTTTTTTTTAAATTTCTATTAGGTTGTTTAATTTGTTGACTATATCCTTTCATAATATTCTATTACAATCATTTGTACTTCTTTGGTGTCCTTAGCTATTTCTCCTTTTTCATTTCTGATTTTGTTTATGTGAGGCCTCTCTTTTTTGTTTTTGTTATTTTGTTACATTTTTTTGATGAGTCTGACTAAAAGTTTCTCAATTTTGTTGATCTTTTCAAGGAACCAGATCTTAGTTTTATTGATCAGTTCTTTTTGTTTGTTTGCTTCTATATTATTTATGTCTGTTCTAATCTTTAGTATTGTCTTCCTTCTGCTGGCTTTAGACTGTGCTTCTTTGTTCTTTTGCTAGCTCCTTTAAGTTGTAAGTTCAGATTGTGATTTATCTTCCTTCTTGAGGTAGGCCTGTATTATTACAAACTTCCCTCTTAGAACCACTTTTGCTGTGTCCCAAAGGTTTTGGACCATTGTGTTTTCATTTGTCTTCATGTATTTTTTAATTTCTTCTTTGATTTCTTGGTTGACCCACCCATTATTTACTAGCATGTTATTTAACCTCCATGTATTTGTGTGTTTTCCAGATTTGTTATTGTGGTCAATTTCGAGTTTTGTAGCATTGTGGTCAAAAAGGATGCATGATATAACTTTGATCTTCTGGAATTTGTTGAGGCCTCTTTTGTGGCCCAATATGAGACCTATTCTGGAGAATGTTCCGTAGATACTTGAGAAAATTGTGTACTCTACTGTTTTGGGGTGAAATGTACTTAATGTTTCTGTTAAATCCATCTGGTTCAATGTGTCATTCAAAGCTAAAATTTCCTTATTAATTTTCTGTTTGTATGATCTATACATTGATGTAAGTAAAGGTGTTAAAGTACTCTACTATTATTGTATTACTATCTATTACTTCCTTTATGTTTGCTATAATTGCTTTATGTAGTTGGGTGCATAAATATTTACAGTTGTTATATCTTCTTCTTGGATCATCCCTTTAATGATTATACAGTGTCCTTCTTTGTTTCTTATGAAAATTGTTTCAAAGTCTATTTTGTGTGATACAAATATTGATTTCCCAGCTTTCCTTTCACTTTATTCATGGGAGTGAATAAATAATAAATATTTGTCCATCCCCTCACTTTCTTTCCTTTTTTTTTTTGTTGATTTTTTATTTAAATTCCAGCTAGTCAACATACAGTGGAAGATCAGTTTGGGGTGTACAATATAGTGTTTCAACACTTCCATACAACATCTCCTCACTTTCAAGCTGCACAAGTCTTTAGGTCTTAAGTGAGTCTCATGTAGGCAGCATATAGAGGGCTCTTATTTTTTTATCCATTACATCATCCTATGTCCTTTAACTGGAGCATTTAGTCCATTTACATTGTAATTATTGACAGGTATGTATTTATTCCCATATTGTTAATTGTTTTATGGTTGTTTTTGTAGTTCTTCTCTGTTCTGTTCTTCCCTTGCTTTCTTCCCTCATGATAAGTTGGCTTTCTTTAATGATATATTTGGGTTTCTTTCTCTTTATGTTTTGTGTATCTATTACTGGTTTTTAATTTGTGGTTACCATTGGGTTTAAATATAACATCTTATGCATATAGCAGGCTATATTAAGTTGATAGTTGCTTAAGTTTGAATCCATTTTTTTTACTCCTCCCACCCATGTAATAGTTATATGGTATCACACTTTACATTTTTAAATTTTGAATCACTTGAGTGATTTTTATAGATATAGTTATTTTTACCACTTTTGTGTTCCCTACTTTCCTTGCTCCTACTTATGGTCTTTCCTTTCCACTCAGAGACTCACCTATAACACTTCTTGTAAGGCTGGTTTAGTTGTCATGAATTCCTTTAACTTTTATTTGAGAAACTTCATTTTTCTTCTATTCTGAATGCTAGCCTTGCTCAATAGTGTATTCTTGGCAGCAAGTTTTTCATTTCAACACTTTGAATGTATTATGGCACTCCCTTTTGGCCTGCTAAGTTTCTGCTGAAAAATCATGTGATAGCCTTATGGGGTTTCCTTTGTATGTAACTTTTTTCTTTTCTCTTGCTGCTTTAAAAATTCTCTTTATCAGTACTTTTTGCCATTTTAATTACCATGTGTCTTAGTGCAGACCTCCTTGGGTTGGTTTTGTTGGGGGCTCTCTGTGCCTCCTGGATCTCGATGTCTATTTCTTTCTCCAGATTTGGGAAGTTTTTCACTATTATTTCTTCAAATAAATTTTCGTCCCTTTTTTCTCCTCCTTCTGGGATCCCTAGAATGTGAATCTTACTATCCTTCATAGTGTTACTCAGTTCCCAAAGTCTATTTTCACTTTTTATTTTTCTCTCCAGTTCATCTTGATGGCTTTCCATTACTCTGTCCTCTAGGACTCCAAGACAGTTTTCTGCTTCCTCTTCTTCTTCCATCCAGTGTATTTTTAATTTAATTTATTGAGTTCCTCATCTTTGGCTTGTTCTTTTTTATGTTTTCCATCTCTCTGTTAAGGGTCTCACTGATGTCCTCCACTCTTGAGAAAAGCCCATTGAGTATCTTAATGATCTTTACTTTAAATTCTCTATCAGGCATATTATTGTCTCCAATTTCATTTAGGTCTCTTGATGTGATTTTGTCCTTTTCTTTTATGTGGGATATATTCCTCTGTCTCCTATTTTGTCTAATATTCCATGTCTCTTTCTTTGCATCAGAAAAATCAGCTACATCTCCTGCTCTTGAAAGTAGTGGCCTTATGAAGAAAGGGTCCTGTAGTGCCTTGCAATGCAGTGTCCCCTACCCACTGGAATCTGGCTCTCCAGCGATGTCTCCTATGTGTGCTGCATGCACCCTGCTATTGTGGCTGAGCCACTTTTGCCTTTGTTCAGTCATCTGCTATGGCTCTCTGCCTGTTACGGGAAAGTTTTGTGTTGTCCTGTGTTGTTAGTGGGCCAGTCTGGGGCTGCCTTGAGCTTATGTTGAGTCAAATCTGGTGTTTGCCAAAGATGCTGCATAACTGATATGCAGGAGAACATAGGGTGGGCTGTGCAGTGCCTGCAGGAGAGGACTTGCTGCTGCCAGACTAAAGTGGGTGGATCCACAGAAACATGTTGTAATATTAGCAAGGTATTCATGGGTCTACTATGGGAGGGGACCTGGAACTGAGGCCTGGCTGGAGGGGTACTGTCCACAGGAGAACACATGGGTGAGGTGTTCTATTAGAAAGTTCAGTGTCAAGTGTTGGCCAAGTGCTGATTCCCTAAGGTGTCTGTGTGTTTATGCTGGAGGGTGGGGGAGAGATATGGTGCCACCAGCTCCTTTGCTCCTGGAGAAGTTTCCCAATGATCCCTGCTCCTCCAACACATGTTCTGGGTTTAGTAAACAAATCTTCCTTTTCTATACCCTGTGGCATTTTTCAATTTGCTACTTCTATGCTGTATCTCTATTGGGCTCCTTGTTGTGACTCAGTTTCCTCACAGCCTCCCTGCTCTCATGAGCTTGCTGGTTTTTAAAGTTCCAGGCCTTTGGGTGGAGCAAAGATGGCGGAGAGGAAGGGAGCTCTGTAAACTCCGTCCGCACCATTTATAGAGCTGGGAAGGATATTACGCTCATCTGCGAGAGTGGAAGGAGAAAATACGAACTCCAGAAGGAATAGAACCTCAAGGATACCTGAGTGAGTGGGGGCGAATGGGGGAGATCCGAAAATGGGCCAGCCCGGGTCGGGCAGGGGAGGTAAGATCCCCAGCCCAACGTGGCGCAAGCGCGCAGCGCCCGAGAGACAAAGGGAAGAGACAGAGTTGGAACACGCTCATAGAACTGTCTCTGGGTAAGAGGTATAGAAAGCTTGGCTGCGCTTGGAGACAGAAACCCACTCCATAGATAACTGCTGGGTAGCCGGAATCCCGAAATGGGGTGGCGCAAGAGAAGGAATAGTCTCCAGCCCTAAGCTATCTTGGCGGGGAATCAGAGGCATCTGCAGCTGTGAGAAGCGGCTGCGTTGGGGAGGCGCGCTCCCTGGGGGGAAGCAGCCAGAGCGGCGACTGCGCCAGGCACGAAGCAATTCGAACTTGGTTTTGGGAACGGGACCATGGACCGCATTTCCACGGCACACCTCGCCCCCTGCATGGACTGCGCGAATCCCGGGTGCCCACAGGGAAAAAATAGGGAACCCCCAACAAAGACTCGGTGGCGGGTGGATGCCCGGGCGCGCGCTTAGACTGTAGGAGCTCCCAGCTCATTTCCAGCAGCACACAATGTCTTGAGCAAAGCTATCGGAAACTAAGAGAGACTCGGTTTTTTGCTTTTTGTTTTTTTCCTTTCCCCCATTGCAATCGCGATCCTGACTGGGGGTGGGGACTCCGCAATTGAGGCTGTGAAGGTGTGCACTTCACCTCCTGCTGCTCATTTAGCCTCAGGCAGGGGGGGGGAGCCTCTGAGAACAGACTCCAAGACTTACCATATCAAACCAAGCCTATCTACCAGCGGGAGCTGCTGCTTGCTTTTTTTTTGTTTTTGTTTTTGTTTTTGTTTTTTGTTTTGTTTTGTTTTTGTTGTTTGTTTTTTTAATATATAAAAATTTTTTTTCTTGACTAGTTTCCTACTTATTTCTTTGTCATTATTACCTTTTTTTTCCTTTTTCTTTACTCATTTCCTTTAAATTTTACTCCTTATATTCCTTTCTCCTTTCTCCCTTACTTTTTCACATTCTTGCAGCCCAGATATATTCTCCGGTATCTCATCCTTACCTCTCCCCTAAACTGGTCATACACTTTTAAACGGTCTACTGTCCTTTGTTGTCTCCGACCCCCTTTTATATATATTTTTTGTCTTTTCTTCTTTCTCTTTTCTTTTTATTTTCTCTTCTTCTCTTCTTTTCGTCTCTTTCCCTCCCATTTTCTTTCTTTTCTTTCCCCCCTGTAATGTGTTTCTTTGTTTGATTTG